>NW_019154135.1:9656650-9809929 GCF_002288905.1 Enhydra lutris kenyoni | reverse complement strand
CGTCCCCCGCCCGCCTGTCACCGCCCACCTGCACCCCGTCCCCCGCCCGCCTGCACAGGAAAGGGAGACGGTTGGGCAAGGAGACGCAGTTATCAAGACGTAGCTCCTCTCCAGCTTCAACCCCACAGGGTGTCCTCTGGTGTCTGGAACAGCACCAGAAGGTCCACCACGCGCGTGCCGGTGCTCCCAGAACATGGGGGAGGGGCCGCGAGAAGTACCCTAGGGCGGCCGGCCAAGCATGTTCCAGAATAGACAGAAAGACGAAAGGCTGTAGGATCTCGGGGCAGGCTACCAGGGAGAAACCCACGTCCCTGCATGTCCCAGCACGACTGCGGAGACACAGCGACAACCACACGTGGGGAAGAGCGCACGTCACGGTCACAGGAGCCGCAAGCAGAAGGCGGCTGAGTTCCACGGACACACAGAGAGAAGGCAGTGGAACGGGGTGCGGAGGGCGGCGGCGGGCGGAAGGGACCCACGGTCTGTGAACAGTTCCCTCGACAGTGGAGGCGAGACAGAATGACGGCAGACGAACCCATCTCGGGCGACGGTGGCCGCTCCAGCAGACCCATGCTGGAAGAACTGGGCACGTCTCTGGTCCCTGAAAGGGATGCGAACCCAGGAAAGGGTCAATGTACATGTGCAGGGAATTCAAATTAACGACAGGGCCTCTTCTAAGTCTTAAGCAGCTTAAGACACGGGAAGAACTGAAATCTAGAGTGAGATACTGAGAAGGGCCTCACCCCTGCACAGAGATGGTGGGAACAGCAGGGCAGGCTGGGGCCCAGTAAGGGGAAGATCGTGCCAGGACAGCCAGGGGGACCACCAGGAAGGAGAGAAACAACGTGGACAGAGGTTAAAAATAGAAATAAAACTAACTGATGGGTCTCCCCTGCCCCCCCCCAAAAAAAAATTAAATGGGGATAAAGATGAACATAGGCTGATGGGACCAACTGAACACAGACAGCAAATGGCAGACATAAGCACCAATATTCCTAAGCAGCTGCGGAAGGACAGCTTTCCCAACAAACACGCCAACGAGAACGTGAAGATGACCAGAGGAGAAAGCCCTATTACACGGTGTTTGTCAGACACGAGGACCCGGAAAGGCAGAAACACAGAAAGGAGGAGAAAAACCGTGCAGACACAGACGTACCCCAGTAACGTTGGGTGGGTGAGGTGTCGGGGCGGGCATCCCCGATGCAGGTAACAGCAGATTTCGGAAGGACCGAAGAATCGGTGTCAAACAGACATAAATGTTCTTTTTGATTTTATTTATTTACTTGAGAGAGAGAGAGAGAGAGAGAGAGAGCGAGCGCACACGGAGGCAGAGGCAGGGGGAGAGGGAGAAGCAGGCTCCCTGCTGAGCAGAGAGCCCAATGTGGGGCTTGATCCCAGGACCCTGAGATCATGACCAGAGCAGAAGACAGACGCTTCACTGACTGAGCCACCTGGGGGCCCAGAGACGTAAGTATTCCAAACTTATGTGACCTAACAACACACACCCGTACATGCACGTGTGCACGTGTGGTCTTCTAAGCAGAAGTGTGTGCGGCATGTGCGCGCACACGTGTACGTACCAACACTCCGAATCGAATACTTGTACAAACTTGACAAACAGTTGAAAACATAAGGCTTGAAATCAATGGCCTAAGGATCCCTTTCAAAGCATTAAAGAAAAATCATCAAATTCAGGCCAAAGAAAGAATAAGAAGGGAAACACACACACCCCCTTCGGGACGGCCCAAGACTGTTCCCGGTTCCAATAATTCACTCGGAGGACTCGTCCTTGACCCACGAGCCATCTAACTAGTTTGTTTTAAGGCAGGTATCGAACTGTGCTTTATTTGCACTGTAGTCTTGAAATATTATGTCTGCCTTAAGTATTAAAGAAGCTGTCTACTTCCCACAGTTGTTTTTTGAAGTTCCATGACTAAGAATTCTTGTTTTCCTCACTTAAAAACAAATACTCCAGCCTTCAGAGAGGTAGTTTTATTGGCATAAGATGACAGTTTTCAGATTATTAACCGTCTGTACACGACCTACAGTACCAATTCCTTAACAGTATTCCCTTTTTATTTTAGATGAGTGGGTTTTAAAGAAACATGATCCAATCATTCTTTTTCCTTTACACTTCCTTCCGTTGCTCGGGAAAAAAAAAAAAAAAACAAAAAAACGCGTGGCCATAGAATTATTCGCCCCCATTTTGGGCAAAACGTTTCTTATTTCCTATTCACATCTGCTTGAATGCAACACTCTCGGGCACTTTCACAAAGGAGACAGATGAGTGACAGCTGATGTCCTGCTCTGGGGTGTAAAGGGACTGCAGAGACGTCCCCACATAAGGGGAATGGCTACAGCTGCAGGTTCAAAGTCAACATGTGCCATGTGAGCAAACAGCCTCCTCACACGCGATGGTGCAGGAGTGGGGAACACCGTCACATGAGTGACACGCCGATCCCTTTCTCTTGCAACGGAATTAAACATTCAACATTGATTTTCTTAAGCGAGATGGAAGTTTACTTCCCTGTGCGAAGACTGCACGAGGGCTTAGGGTCACCATCCATTACTGGCAGGCTCAGCTCTAGGAACGCAAAGCGAGTACGAGATGCGCTTTCGACCTTGAGGGAGCTACGGTCTTGTAGGAGACGGACAGCTAAGCAGCCGTGTTCCTCTGTTATTCGCAAAGAGGAAATCTGAGCGGGTTCCGGAGGGACAGTGTAGCCCCAGAAGCAGGACGGGACGCTGACCGACATGTCCACCTGCCTCGCGGGTTCCACTGTCTGTTACCGTTCACGCCACACAGAGCTTAAAACGTTCCCAGAAACTTAGAGAAACTAAAAATGTGGTTGATTTTCTCCTTCTGGATTTTGCAGTCAATTTTAGGGTCTCCTTTGTTTTTGCACACATTTCCTTCTTAAAAGACAACGGTAGGGAGAGGAGTGCAGTGGGCGTTTCCTCTCCCCATTTCAAGTTCCCTGTTTTTATGCGCTTTGGTTTCGACCTTCTGTCCATTTCACTTGCTCTCCATTTCGTCCTGCTCCCGTCGCTCAGGCTGCTGTGGCCTGGAAGCCTGGCACACAGCACTGGGAACAGGGGCAGGGGTGGGGAGGGAGGGACGGGGCAGGGCGGGGCGTGCAGGCTGCCTCTGAGCAGAGGTGCTTTGGGCATCCTGCAGGGGATGGCTGTCTCTGACGGACATTTGGCCTGCCTGTGTGGGCTGGGGCGTCTCTACAGCAAGCCTTCCTTACTGAAGCCTGCGCTTGGGAAGCCACACCTCCCTCCTGGGGAGGAATTTCTAGGGTAGTTTCAGAAACTTCTAGCAGGTGGGGGGAGATAATAGAGCACAGCAACAAAGGTTAATGCTCCCTCCACGCGCCCCCATGGCTACGAAATCATTCAGCCGCACAGTAGGAAAGAAGGAGGAAGGGCAGCTGATACTACCTGCCAACTTTGTCCCCCAAGCGTCTCTGGGGACAGCAGGGCCCGTGCTCTCCTACACAGGCTCCAGCTCCTCTTCAAAGAGGACCTGTGATGGGACTCAGAGGCACGAAAGGTCCTTGGCTCACTGAAAATAAGGTGTTGCTCTCCAACAAGCCCTGGGATTTTAATACAACGCGGACAGCTGTTGCAGTCTTAGCCATCACTCAGGAGTGACTCCTGGATACACCGGGACCAGCAGAAAGGCAACACTTCCTCCAGGGAGGACACGTACGTCTGACCCCCTTCTGGGAACAGGACAGTCTGAGCACTGGCACTCTGGGGACCTGCCATCACTCACTACCGACAAGCCCCCTGGTCAACCGTGGAAAGGCGCAGCCCAGTGTCTCCTTAGTCTGTGCCACTGAGATCCCTGGACTCCGGCCAGAGACCCAGACTCTCTGAGGTCCAAGTCCCCGCCTGCTGCCCCGGCCAGCCCTGGGTCGATGCCGGCCTTGCCCAGGACACCAGGAGGAAGAGCTTCAGAAAAGAAACAGTCCCAGGCAGACACAGGAGTCTGGGTGATGCCCGCTGTCATCCAGCTCACTTTTTCCAAGCATCTGTTATGTTCTGAGGGCCGGGCAATCCTGGCTGTCCGAGAGGGGCTGGGGGAGCACCAGGGAAGATGACATCTGGACCGAGACCCGACACTGAGCAAGCTCAGGGAGGGCGGACGGATGGACCGTCTCCCGGTCAGGTCCCCTGTCAGGGAGACAGACAGTGAGGGACCTGAGTCCATGCTCACATCTGGGAGGCTGGGACAGGAGCTGGGCAGAGGGAACAGACACACTTTATAAGGTTTCCAATGGCTTCAAACAGCCCCGACTCCCGGGAGAAAATACACCCCATTCTGAAGGTGATGTCGGGGTACGAGGCGAGGGTCTAGAGTCTTCTGATTTCGCTTCCTGCTCTGAGACCGAGATAGTTCGAGACGGGATGGGGAGGGGGTGGCAAAGTAAGGCGTTCTCAGGTGGGAGGAGGTCCATCAGCCTGGTCGGTGGCGGTAAGACGCCACGGCGCATAACCAGCTGGAACTGAAGGTGCCCTTCAGCTTCTGTGTCACCTGAGTGGCCCAAGGCTGTCAACCACACCAGTAGCCGTTCAGTCCAGACCCTCACCTCCTTCAGGAACAGCCTTTGGGATGTGGGGTCTGGGGCTGACTGGAGGCAACAAGGCCACGTGCAGACGTGGGTCCCCGTCCTGCTGGCTCTCACGGAGGGCAATGGATTGCTGTGGCGAGCTCTGGAGCCCAGCGTGGGGCCCAAGAGCTGACGGTGCGCACACCAATAGGCCCCTGGCCCCCACCCCCAGGCAGGACGCGATGGGCTTCAGCTCTGTCCTCGGTCCAGGGAGGATGGCGACGGGCACGCGTGCCGCTGAGCTACGGCGAGGTTGGACGTGAGGAAGAGTCCGGCCCAAAGCAAACGCTCGCCAACATTCCTGATCGTGCGTTAACCTCCGACGGGACGCAATCCTGTTGGCACTAACGGTAACACTGGATAGGACCGTCACCGCTCCTTCTGCGCGTTTCCCTCTCCGTGCCTGGTTCTGTTCTGCTGGCCCTGACATCCCACGCACAATGCCCGGCGGAGACCTCACTTCCTGGATTGGCTGTACACGACCCCAAAGCACCAATCCCACAGCGTCACAGACGTGCTCCCGCTTCCTTTCCTGCTTCTTCCAAGACTATGTATCCGCAGACCCAAAAAAATCACGCGCATACAGAACTATGAAGGTGTCCCTTCCACCTGCCCCACCCACGTCTCGCCGAGTGCCCCCGTGCACACCAGCAAATGCACAGGTGCATTTTAGCTTCTCCTTTCCTTGCTCCTACAACCAAGGGAGCATTTTGCTTTTTAATTCTTAATAATATGTCCCAGGAATTTTCCCACAACACACTCCAGAGAGGACCCCGTTGTTCATGTCACCGAGGAGTATCCTCTGAACGGACATCCCATAAGCTGTAGAGCCGGCTTGTCAAGGAGTCACCTCTAATCTACAGTGTCCTGTACCCACATTAACGTCCCCTCCCTGAGATGTTAATGTTACAAAATAGTAACATTTTACACTTAACCCGTCTCTGTTTAAATGGCAGCAAAAATAAAACAATGTGCAGTTCTGGGGAAGGGAGGCTTCCAGGACGCCCGTGCCTGGAGCAGGTGGCCCCCGGCATCTCCAAGAGGTCACGAGCTACGCCTCCTTCAACGGGTCTGTTTCTCTAGGTGGCTCTGCCCGGACTCTCTGCCTGGCTGGAAGCTTCAGTGAAAGGTTGGCATTTTCATAAAGAGATTCCTAGACCCCTGGCACGGGTCAGCCACCGCTGACTGCGCCTTCTCCTCCAGACACCCTGACGTTCACCTCACACAACCACTGCACACAACGGTGCGATGCCCATGCACTTTATGTACGTGAGGAACGGCAGCCATGTGGGGCACGGATGTGCGCAAAGGGGCTTTTCCCGGGATCGCAGAAGTGAGGTGTCCTCTGCTGTTACACGCCTAGCCTTCACCGCGGGGTCACATGGAATCACCGCGGGGTCACACGGAATCACCGCGGGGTCACACGGAATCACCGTGGCGGTTACTGGGAGTGGCTGCTGAGGGCACCGAGGCTCTATGCAGCGGACTCCCTTAAGAACGTGTGGGCAGGAGACGCTACGTCCGTCAGGCGCTGTGGGGAGCTGCATGGTGTGCCATGTTTCCCTCATGGCCCCGGCTTTTCGGGAAGCGAGAGTGTGATGCTCCATCTCTGAAGTCATTAACCCTCCTGACGAGCGACGTGCTCTCTCTCTCTCCCTGGCGTCCGCTCTGGTCTTTCTATTCCTATTTCCCTAGACCCAAGGCTCTCAGCCGGCGCAGTCTCCCGCCCCCACGCCCCACCCAGGGACATCCGTTCACATCTGGAGACGTTTCTGGTTGTCTCACTGGTTGAGGTGCTCCTGGCATCTGGTGGGAGAAACCAGGGGTGCCGCTCTGAGTCCCACCACGTCCCCGAACGGCAGGGACCGCAGTCGGACGCCGGCTCTGACTTAACGGGAAGCCTCTGGGAGCAGCTTCTGAGACCCTGTTTGGAAGGACGTGCGGGCACACGGGGCTGGTGGGCCACGGGGAGGGCTGCCCACGACGAGACGCAGGGTGCACGCAGGATGCCGCGTACCTTGAGGAGCCTGCACGCTGTCATCCAGCACGTTCTGCCTTGCTCGTCTTCGGCACACAGCAACCGCAGCTCCTTCGTCTCGCTCCTGACTTTGTTGGGCTGCAGGAGGTGAGAGAGGGCCCCGTGAGTGCGACACGGTGAACGCAGAACACCCCTGTGCCGGGCAGAAGTGGGCCCGGCGCGCACCAGCCAGCAGGATGAGACCAGAGAGGCTGCATCCTCCGCCTGGCACGGACCAGCCTTGGTTGGGTTTAGTCACGAGGGCTCGGCCAGCTCCCAACAGGGGTATCTCGGAGGACACAAACTCTCACAAGGGAAAGTGGTGGTTGCCGCGGGGACAAGGGGGTGCCCAGCTCTGTGTGGGGAAAGTTGTATTCAACTGGAGAACAGGGCCCAGAGCTATGGAAGAAAAGATGTCTGGTTGCCTCAGGAGGACCGAGGTGGCAGCTGAGAAAGGGCTTCTGTGGGGTTCGGCCAGTGAGGGGAGAAGCCCCTGAGGGGGTCAGGGCCTGTGGCATATCTGAGTGGCCCCAAGGTGGGACCCATGGACGGTCCAGAGAGTGTGGCAGTGTCACCCCGGAGAAGGGAATTTGGGGGGCAAGCAGCCTGGAGCGGGTGAAGGATCACGGTCACACATGCCGCTGTGGAGGGATGGCAGGGCCCCAAGCAGAGGCAGGGTTTACCTGGCGATGGGGGAGAACCGGTGCAGGTGCACTGATAGGAACAGAGGGGATGCTGGCCACCTGGGCTTCAGTGGCCCCAGCCCCTGTAGAGGCTGCCCCTGTGCGGCTTTCCCAGGCACCTCGGGCGCTGGGCTCCTGCTCCTTGAAAGCCCAGGAAGCTTCACCAGGTGAAACAGAAGCTGGGATTTGTGGGAACAGTGTGCTCCCACTCCCTGGCCTCTCCTCAGGTTGGGTGGGGCCCAGGCTCGCAGGTCAACCTGGCTGGGGGACTCCGTGCACACGCTCTCTGGAGCGAGGGTGTGAGCAATGGGGCTGCTTTGGCTCCCACACAAGCACCTGGGAAGATGCAGTGAGACGACGGCGGGAGAGCCCTTAGTGGAGCAGCTCACGAGCCCTGTGTACTCAGGAAGCAGCCTCTACTGTGACCGTCCCCGACATCAGCTCGGTCTCCACAGGGGAGAGTGGGCCCTGCACACGGGTGTGTGCACATGGACATACGTGTGCATCTCCATTCCCATAGCTGTGCACATGTGTGCAAGTGTGCATATGTGAGCATATGTCCGCATCTGTGTGTGCACGTGTGTGAGCACATGATGGATCCACATCTGCGTGTGCATGTGTATGCACGTGTGCATCCCCTTGTGTTCACACAGATGTGTACACGTGCGCAGGTGTGTATGTGAGCACATGTGTGTCCACATCTATGTGTGCACGTGTACACGCATGTGCATGTACGTGAGCACATCTGTGTGTTCATGTGTGTGCACATGTGGAAATATGCGTGAGCCCATGCTCTCACACACGTGAGCACAGAGGCAGGGCAGGGGCACACCCGCTGTCCCGGGGACCAGGAGCCCATATGGAAAGTGTTGGCTCTCAGTACCCCGGAGGCCACCCAAGTGACAGGCTAGGGTCGCTGAGCCACGGAGCCCATTGATACACGGTCCACCACGTCCTCTGCCTCTCCCCAAGTTGCTAGCTACTCAGAGAGCGACACGGAGTGAGAACCGGGAATGAATCAGTGCACCGGGAACCTGTTTCTGTAACAAAATAACTCAAATAACCCCAGCGCCAAGACAGGAGTCTCGGGTTCCATCCCGAAGTCCCTGGTGGGATGCCACGGGGAGAGGTAGCCTCCAGACAGGGCAGGAGGGCGGTACCTTTATGCAGAAGCCGTAGTCGGTGGGGGCACCGTACTGCTTCTTGCCGGCAATCAGCAAGAAGACGCTGCTCTCCTCCAAGCCCCCGAGCAGCTGCAGGTGTCGGGGCTCCTGTGGGAGAGGGGGGTCAGCCACCGGGCAGACGGCAGGCGCTCCCGCGTGCTCATCAAAGGGGTGGTCTGCGCACACTGTGTGTGCATTCCTCTCTCAGAGCCCACAGACCGACTGGCCGTTTAGAGTAAGTGCTGAGGAGGACCAAAGGCACCCACAGCCCTCGCCAAGAAAACCCAGCGCCCAGACTGCGACAGTGGGGCTCCTGGGCGGCTCAGTCACATGAGCGTCTGTCTGCCTCAGGTCATGATCCCACGGTCCTGGGATCGGCTCTCGTGCTGTCAGGCTCCCTGCTCCCTGCTCAGGTCCCTCTGCCAGCTGCTCCCACCCCTGCCTGTGCTGTCGCTCTCTCATGCTCGCTTTCTCTCTCTCAGAGAAATAAATGAAATCTTTAAAAAAGCCAAAACCCCACGAGACAGCATATTTATTTGAGACTCTGCCATATGCTGTGTCAAAGCGCCTGAACCAAACATTCAAAGTGAAGACCAGAGAACATCCAGAGCCTAAGGTTCAAAGTGGAGAGCACGCTGCCACGCCCGGCCAAGGCCAGCTCTGCAGCGGTGGTGAGTAAGGTCCAGACATCCCGCAGTCTTCCCTCGACAGCTTGTCCCATCCTCGTCCCTGACCTTCCATCATCCTAGTTCTGCTTCCTGCTCTGGGGTCAGCTTCTACGAGGGCACGGGGAAGTCGGGAAATCAAGTTGCCCTCCTGGCCCCGTACGGGATGGAAACAGCTCCACCTGCCCCAGCCCCTCATCCCCGGCTCACGTGGGGCAGCCACTAACCGCCCAGAGCGGCTCGAAGGCGGCCTGGCCCTCAGCGCCCTCGCCTGGGGTCCCCCCAGACCCTCCCTCCTCTCTCCTGGAATGATGCACGCTTGGCCATGGTCTGCGGGGCCCTCCCCCGCTGCAGGGCGTGTTCACACACCACGAGGACAGTGTGCAAGTAGGAGTGTGCAAGGACCAGCCAGCAGGGCGAGCCCCCAGCGCCCCAGCTGTGGACGCCTGCCGCTGTAGCTTCCATCTCTCACCTGCCCTTCCTGGACATCCATGCCCAGCTCCAATCTCTTCCTGGAAATATCTACAGTAACACGTCCTAGCTTGGTGACAATCTACCAGCTACCCCATGGCCAGCCTGGGTGCCAAATTCCATACTCTGCAAACAGTCAGCATCCTCCAGGGACTCCAGCCACCAAGGAGGCTCTGCTCCCAAGACCAGGGCTGGCCAGCCTGGGGGCCTGCAGGAGGGGCAGTGCCTGGTTTCCGAGGGAGACCAGTGGGCCAGGAACTGGGAGTCAGCTTCTCCAGTTATCACAAGCCCAGGGGACCTGGATGTGCTTCTCCAAGGAAGCCGCGTCCCCTCTGACTGCCCCTGGCCTGGTGTGACGGCGGTGGCAGTGGCGGCTTTAAAACCCACCTTGGACGCCCCCTTGGTGGAGCAGTAAAGGCCTGATCTCCGCAAACACACGTACAGTTTTCTCCACGACTTCCGCCCCAGCTCCTTCACATGCAAGAGTCCCTGGATTTCGGGGCAGCTACTGGAGTTCAGGAAGTTCTGTTGGAGAGACGCGTCAGAGTCAGAAGCTGCTGCCGCCAGCCGGGAGCAGGTGCGTCTCACTGCCGTCGTGGACACTCTGACATCGTCTGAATTACAAAAACTCTTTTTTGCTCAAACCAAGCATTTTCAACTGACAGTTTTCCTTTCAAAAATCTTAAAACCCCACGTAAATCGGTGTGCAGGACATTCATGCCCACGCGAGCTAATGGACATTCCCAGCATTGACGAAAACACAGGATGTCGCAGATTCCCCTATGAGACAATAGGGTTAAGGGCCCTCCCTTTCTCCTGGGTTCCCATAAAACACGCAGCCTCATTAAAAGTTAGGGTGACAAGAAGCACTGGCAGCCGTGTGGAAGGAGACCGAGCACGTCACGTCCACTGTGTTGCCCTCCATGGAAAGGAGAGCTGATGCATCTCTCCAGGAACGGCTGGGTGACACTGCCGTCCCAGCTGACCCCTCCCACATGCAGCACGCCTTCCTTGGGAAACCAAGATCAAGAGCCAGGTCCGGGAGCAAGACCGGAGCAGTGACAGGGTCGGGTCCTCCTCAAGGGACTGCGAGGGACACGGCTCCTCCCGCAGATGGACAGGCCAGTGGACACGGCACAAACGCTACAAGTCAGGGTCGGGGCATACGGATCAAGGGGGCTTTGGGAAACCCCAGAACGGAGCTCTGAAGCCCTCACTGTTTGGGAGGTGAAAACAGGCGTGGTGATCCAGAGAGCAGACAAAGGAGGAGAGCGGGCAGAATTCTGCGGGAGCTAAATTTTCGTGGTTTCTCTTAACCTGAGGCCGCCTGGAGAACGTTGGCTGCATTCATGAATGGTCTGTTCTCTCACGCGACATGCCGTAAACAGACACGTTTCTCGGGGCACAGCCTAACAGTCCCCATTCCTGCCTTCCCTGGGAGAACGTGGGCAGCTCAGCCGGGGCCACGGGGAGGGGCTGGGGAAAGGCCAGGATTTCTTGAACAGACTTCAGAAGGCAGAGGGAGACATGATATGAAACTCATTTTAAAGTACACTCTGTACCTTCTCAAGTTTTTTATGGCAGCTCTTCTCTCCAGTAAGGGGGCTCAGGGTCTGTATGGAGATCCCCAGGGCGGCAGCCTGGCCCGGGACCTGTGCTCCAGAGGAGAACACGCAGGCCCGCGGCTGCTCTCTCCTGCCCTTCTGCTCACGCTGCTTCTAGCCTGGAGGAAGCTCATCCTGCTGGTAAGTGTTTTGCCATGAAGGAGCCTGGCTACGTACCCATTTCCCAACCAACAATTACTTTTGGTTACTCTAAACCCCGACAGGAGCCAGGGCTGGTATGAAGACGGCAACCCCGTCTAGCTTCTGGGGAGCCGCCACTGCCACTGGAGAGCCGTCCACCCAGAAACGCGTCCCTGCCCAGTACCTGCAGAAGCTGGTTGTGACCGCCGTTGGACTGCTGACACCAGGTGACCATCTGCTCTGGGAAGAAATTCTAAGGAAATGGGAAAACAAGTACATTAGGTTGGTTTAGTAGTGGGGAAAAGCAGCGTTACAGGGCCGCTAGCGTTCAAAATGTTCCTACAGGCGCGCGATGTCCATCTGTATTTAAAATGACGTCTTTCCCCTCCCCTAAGTAGCAGGGGGCTCCGGATCCTGACAGGTCCCAGGACACATGCCTCCCTCGCCACCCCCCAGGGAAATAAAAAGGAAAGAAAGATCCAGCCCGATGTGCCAGAAAACTCCTCCTTCCACAAACCAGGTAGTATTACTGGCTATTTGCAGAGAGTAATGAGTTTTTCTTCTGCTGAATATTGAACCAATCTGTTCTTGGTTGAACCAATTCAACCATGAACTTTCGATGTAACTGGAAAACCCGCCCCGCCTCTCTCCCCACTCAGAGGCTAACCCCCTCTCCCTCTGCGACCACGTAAAACGCCCTCGTCACGTCTGGCCACCACAAGGGCATTTAGGTAAACATCGGAGACAGAGTTCCAAGCGAGGACACCTCGTGAGACAGCAGACCGGGTTCTCAAACCCTCTGCCACCCCTGTATCCATCTCACTTCCATTATCCGCGGCTGGTATGGATCCCAAACATCAACCCCGAGAGTTCGAAAGTCGGAAACCCTGAACCTGAAGAGGTTAAGACGCTCACCGCAGGATTTTTGAAAAACTCGTATTTTGCGTAATTCTTCCTAAATAAAAACTTGCTCTCGCTTGCCATGGTACTCTCCACCTGGACCACCAGCTCGTGGTCTTCCAGGCACCTCTCTGTGGAGGAAAAACACACGTGTGAGTAGACACAGGCAGAGCCGGCCAGGTGCCTTCGCCCCAGCGACGACCTCTGGCTGCTGTTCCGCTCCTGTTCACCCGCTGTGAGCGCAGATGCGGGCCAGGACGGACGACACCTCTCTGTCATGCAGTACCAAATGCGCAAGGGGTCCTGGAACAGGTCGGGGGAGGAATTCACGTCAATCCCGGCTTCTGCACGCTGCTTCTCCATTCAGCACCGGGGAATGTGCTCATGAAGACTTACGTTAATAAAGACTCCCGGCAAATGATGCCGCCCTTGAGCCAGGGAATTCCTGCTCTCATGAAGAACAGGGACTACAGTAACCGGGAAAACGTCCACAGACAAGCAGTGTCTGGAGGGACCCCTGGAAGGCGGGTGGGCGCGGGGAGAGTGAGCGCAAAGCCGGTGAGTCAGGAAGCTCCACGGACAGACAGGCAGTCTGGTAAGAGTACGGGAGGGGACGCGCCACGGTCCGTCCGAGCGCCCGGCCTCGAGGGCTGAGGCCCACGCCATCCGCACGCGGGGCTGCTCTCTTAGCCTGCATTACGCTGCTGGAGCAGGAGGAAAACACGCCGTGCACGGCACGCACAGGTGTGCACACACTCAGGGCACCTGCTCTGATGGTGCCACGCCCCCTCCCGGAAGTCCGCTCAACAGGAAACCAACCACCGGGGATAACGGAGTGTTCGGTAGGACAAAGGCACGGCAGCCTTGCCCTGTGAACTGATGGCAAGATGGCAGGGAAGGAGATGCCACAAACCTGGCTCGGACCGGTGGGCGGGTCCTCCAAAGCCCCCTCCTCCTTTCCCATGGCCAGAGCCTTGGTGCCACATAGAGGATTCTTCGGTAAAAACATGTTTGAAGCCCAGATTTGCCAAGGCCCGGGATGTCCTTCCCACAACTGCCAGAAGTCCGGGGCCACGCCCGCCACCAACCATGAGCCACGGAAAGCCCCACCTGCTCCTGGCTGCGAGGGAATCCGCCGCCAACCAGAGACCCTGCCCCCGCCCTGCGTGTCCCCCGACAGAAGGGAGGAGCCGCGCTCGGCCTGAGCGCACGATCATGACCCCTGCCTTTACTTTCCTGAAAAGGGACTCCTTTAGGTTGGCATTCGTTAAAGCGGCGTTTCCGTGCAAAACAAATCAGTGACCTCTGTTCCAAAGTTTAGTCAGAAAAAAAATTTCTGTAGCAATAGGGACAAAGTCAAGCACCCCGAACTTGCTGATGGTTGGTCTACAAACCTGAAATTTTTCACCCAGCAAAATAAGGAAAAATAGACCTGCGGGGCTATGAGGACCTTAGCAAGGACGGGACGATGCCACGGTCCGAAGCAGAGCGTTCTGTCTGCACAGGGTCCTGAGGAAGCCCCACCGCGGTGGGGGCAGCGGGGGCAGCAGCTCGGAGGGGCACACGCGTACACGGGAGCAGGCCCTAGTGCTCCCGGACAGCCGCTTCCTCCCTCCCCATGTCCCCCCGACCCTGGCAACATCTCGGGACAGCTGCGCACACACTGGGCACAGGGCAGCCAGGCAGAGGGGAGCGGGGAACGCATGCGCCCTGAAAGATGTGTCCTCCTCTGCTCTGGGTCCCTCAGGGGCCTCCTGCGGGGGCTCAGGTACCCACAGGGGGCTCCCCTTCTCCAGCCCAAGGGGCCAGGAGCCTAGGACAGCAGTGGGCCCAGAAAGTCTATGTGGGACCCCTTTCCCAGAGACTCCTGTCTGCCATGGATGTCCAGGCACCAGCTTTCCCAGCCGTCGAAAAGCCACTCCGACAAATCAGCTCAAAGCCCTTTTCTCCAGATCTCACTTTCTCTCTGATTCTAAAAACAGGTTCGCTTTCTTTTTCTTTTTTATTAAAGCTTTTATTTTATTTATTTAACAGAGACAGAGAGCGCACCAGCAGGGGGAGCAGCAGGCAGAGGGAGAGGGAGAAGCAGGCTCTCCACGGAGCGGGAGCAGGGAGCCTAACGCGGGGCTGACCCCAGGACGCTGGGCCTGGACTGTGACCTGAGCCGAAGGCAGACACTTCACCGACTGAGCCCCCCAGGCACCCCTAAAAGCAGGTATTTTCAAACGACCTTGGGTGAGTCTATTAAATAATCCCGTCACCGTCTGTAAACTTCCTATAATCACAACGGAAAGCGACATTTCATCCGCGTGTTCCAGAGGACTTTTTGTACAGATCGAAGAGTCAGACACTCCTCAAAGGGGATTCGTCTTTTCTCAAATTTCTGACACTAAAACCAGCATCTACACCACCACGCTACTCCACACACAAGAAGGTTACAGATCACACAACCCGAGGAGACAGATCTTTGCATTAAACTGGGCTGCGTGCACGTGAGTCCTTGGCAGAAGCCTGAGCCGCCGGCCCCGGCTCGCGTCAGCCTCCCACCCTGCCGCCCTGCCCCCCTGTCCCCCTCCACCTCCCTCCATCGCAGGGAGCAGCTCCGGCTGTCAGCAGGCTTCTAACAGCTGCTCCGGGCTCCGCAGGCCTGGGGACTGTGAACACAGTCGAGGGGGAGATGCCATGGAAAACAACCCCGACATCTGGACACGCCCGATAAGCAGCGTTCCTTCTAAATACCTCAGTGGGGAAAGGATAGCGTTCTGGTGCCTCCTGCACAGAGCGACAAGGAGACAGAGATGGGGAAGGTCAGCATTCGGAGGCCCTTCTGAGCACTGAGGGCTGAACATGGATGCTATCTCTCCTTCGACACCTGTCCGCATGTCCGGATGGCAGTGTCCCTACAGCCAAGCCCTCCAGAGGGTGACTGCCACACCTTTCTCGCCTGGCCAGGTACACATGCAAAGCTGTTAACAGCCCGGAGAGAACGCTCAGGCTTTTTCCTAGAGGACAGCAACCTAATTCTCCCAACTACAGAATTCACCAAATCCCTGGACTTTATGGGAGCTGTCTTCCCGTCACTGCTCCATGCACAGCGGGCTCCCCTGCTCATGCGTCCTGGGGTTCGTGGTCACCCAGGGCCTGGGAGGGGGTGCCCCATGCCCTCCTGAGGACACAGCTTACCCACAGTGACACTTGCAATGCCACAGGGGCTCCAGGATGTCGTCTGCATGCCCCCAGTTCCAGTTGCACAAAATCCCTTAAAACGATCATTTGTCCACTCGACACAGCGGCAGGCTGACTGTTAGCTCTCCCGATATGCCCTCCACACGCAGGCCTCCTGGCAGAAGTGGGCCCTCAGGAGTCTCGCCACGCACGGGCTCGGGCCAGATGGCAGAACCATGCCCGCCCTGTTCTGGTCCCTCTGGCTGTACTTGGTGGCCGCTGAGTGGCCTCGGTTGGGGACAGTGTTCTCAAGGCTGTGATGTCTACATTAAAGACCGAGGCCAAGGACCCCCCACCCCCCACCGATAGGCAGGATGTGAACAGATCACATCCAGGGAGCGGCTCGCCACGGCTGGAAGTCACAAAGCACAGACCAGCCTCCCTAAGATCGTCCATCACTAAGGGCTCTGCCCCAACTTGTCCAACGGCCCTGAGTGGTAAGGGACTTCAGGAGGTGCTGCTGGGGCTGAGGAAAGGCAATGACCCAGCTGTGACAGCAGCACAGTTCAGTGGGAGCAGAAACATTCCCACCAGCCAGAGATGCTGCCCACCGAGCACCAGTGGGCACCTCTGCATCTGCTCCCTTCCCCTATCCCCACCAACGGGGGCCACCGAGAGCTGCGGCCACACACATGCATGCTCGGTCTTCTGCTAGTGCAAACAGAATGTCACTCCTGCCTGGGAGAAAGTTTAATATCGCTAAGGATCCAATATTTTACCTGTGAAGACCTGGGTAGTAATTGTGCCTCGAAATCCTCAAATCTGAGGCCATACATAGGCTCAAAGTGTCATTGGAATTAGCTCACTTATGCCCCAATTATAAGGGGTAATGGTCTGCCTCATACCAGCCTTCCAGATCTGAGGCGCTGTGTGCCTGGCACCACAACCTCACGCCTCTTGTACACACACGTTCCCAGAGCATCCGCCACGCACAACCGAGAAAGCGACTCTCCACAGGGTGCTATCAGTAACCGCGGACATGGGGCTGGACGGCTCTGCCCGAGAATGGGGGTCCCCTGGCTGCGTGCCAGGACCCAGGGACACCCCCAGAACATCATCCATTAAAGAACTCTGCACCAGGCGCGCACACTCATGCCCAATGGAGGGGATTCAGTGCTGACACATCGTGTGGCTCTCCGATGGGCACGGCTACAGTGCCTGCCCCAGGGTGGTGTGCAGCGGGCTCCCGGATGTCTGCTGTCCCCACTGTCCCCACTGCTGACCCTCAGATGCTACTGAACACGGGTAAGAGCAGGATTTTCGCCTCAACAGCAACGTGGCTGAATTTAAAAAAAGGACAGCTTGCATCACAAACCAAAGGGCACACAGGATACAGAAGATACAGGAGCATGAAGGCCGGAGGCTCTGCGGAACTGCGGACGGCAGGACTGATCAGCTCTAGAAGCTCCCACATCCTGCGCTACCCAGGCCTTAGGAGCTGCTGCTCCCCCGCTGCCAACCCCTCTGGAGCTGCTGGCAGAGAGGAAGCTGAGGTGGAGCCCCGTGAGGGCTCGTCACACACCTGCAATTAATGTCACCGACTTCCTTTTGTCAAACAGGATCCGTGTTCTTCTGCCTTTTTTTCCTCCCATCATTTTCCTTTCTCCCTTCCTTTTTTGTCACTTTAACTTGGTTTTATAAGAAAGCATTTTCCCCTTTAGGGATGCCTGGGTTAATCCTCTGCCTTCGGCTCAGGTCATGATCTCAGGGTCCTGCGATCCAGCCCCACACAGGGCTCCTTGCTCAGCAGGGAGCCTGCTTCTCCCTCTCCCTCTGCCCCTCCCCCCTTGCTCAAGTTCTCTTGCTCTCTCTCAAATAAATAAATAAAATCTCAGAAAAAAAAAATTACCTTCTTTAGAGTATGTTAAGTCCATCCGTGAATAAGACAAGGAATAAACAGAAAGCGATCGCACCCTGAGAATACTGTGTGTGCATGCGCAGGTCTTTACCGAGTTTCGCAGAATAAATTCCTTTTCACGTGGGCGATGACTGCCGAAGTTTTACCGTATCTAAATTCTCCATCTCTGGCATGATGGTCGTGAAATCAAGAGCTACCACAAAAAAATACGTGAATCAAAATTTCTCACCGTTTTTGTATGTTTTTTTTGTGTGTATCTGTCTCCATTTTATATGTGTGACATTTTATGTGTGGACAAACATATTCGTGTATTGCGATACCTGCAGAAGGCCTTTCTACAATTCCTTTCAAATTAACAGTATTCTGAGTTTTGAGTGGGTTTTGGGAATATTCATATTGGGGTCCAAGTCCACAGCTGTGTTTTTAAAGTTCCTTCTGTGTGTGTGTGTGTGTGTGTGTCTGTGTGTGTGTGCACGGACACATGTTGGTATACATGTGTATATACCCATGCGTGGCCTGTGTACATGTCCACACACGCTACAGGGCTCCAACTGTTGTTTAATTTCCAGTTCCTTGGGAGCAGCACATGCTGCTGGCGGCCCCAACAGACCAATGTAGGGACCATTCATGACTGTCCCAAACTGGAGCTTGAGAATGGAGCTTGACACCTGTTCCTGCAGGTGGTACCAGTGAATGCACATGGTGCAAGAAGGCTGCTAGATGATGGAGGGACTTTCCTCGGGCCTGCAGGTGCACTGGAGATGGGCAAAAACAGGAAAGGGAGAAAGTGTTCTCAAGGCTAACCGTGAGCTGCACGCTGCCATCTGATGGCACAGGGGAGCTAGAACACGGGGACTTGAAACGTCACCAACTCAGGGGGGCCCTGGGGCTCAGTCAGTTAAGCGTTTGCCTTCGGCTCAGGTCATGATCCTGGGGTCCTGGGATCGAGTCCTGCCTCGGGCTCCCTGCTCAGCCGGGAGCCTGCTTGTGCACACACACTCTCTCTCTCTTTCTCTCTCTCTCTCTGACAAAGAAATAAATAAAATCTTTAAGAAAAATAAAAACAATGCCAACTCAAATTTACGTAGCACTGTTCAGGCTTAGACTGTATAACAACATTCTAAAGAACACTATTTCGTTACATGAATATTCCAGACCTGGAAGTTTAAATTTGATCTATTCACCTTCTAGAAAGGTTCAGGAGGAAAGTTCAGAACCACAGGAAGAACTCTGTGACCTGCGCAGTCTCTCCTGCAGCACATGGGACAGACACAGTTGCTGATTCGGAGAAAATTCTGGTTTTAGGTGTGTGCCTAGAATTTTGTAAGCACCAGCCGTCATCTGGTAAGAATTTAAACAGAAGTCTGAAAAGCTTCCTGACCTGAAAAAGACCACCTGAGCAAGAAACCCCACCAAACCTCAGTGAGTTCTACAAACAGCACCTATTTCAAAATAATCTCCTGCTCTCTAAACATGAGACACACACGCATGCGCAACCAGTGCGAACACTGTGAACCAGGCCAGGGCTGCACCCTGCAACTTCTGCAGGCCGTCTCCACGGTACCCCACTCCTGGGAGAGGGACGAGCTGCCGTGGGCATGGGGACACGGGGATGGTGCTCCCCCCAGCCCACACCTGTGCAGCAAGTTCCGAGCACCTGCCACAGCCGATTCTCCAGCCAAGTCACAGAGGGAACCTTCCTGCTGTGTGCGCGACCTTGGGAACAGCGGCTGCCACCCTCCCAGAAGCAAGATTCTGGGAGCAGTAGGTGGGGGAGGGCTGGGAGGGACGCAGGAGAAGTGTCGGGAGAAACAGGTGTGCAGTGAAATGTGGACGGCACACAGACGTCTCGCTGTCCGGGCAGGGACCCCGTGGGGACACAGCTGTCTGCCTGGCCACGCACCAGGTCCCCCAGCGTGCTCCCTACCTAGTCCCAGGTGCGGGTGGTGCTCCACGAGCGTCCAGCTGTTGTCGTCCACACAGTGACTTCTGTAAACCAGCAGCTGGCACAGGTCCCTGGCCGTCATGTCTGCTGGGATCTCCACCACTCTGCTCGTCCCGTCCTCACTGAAGATCCTCACATCCTGCAACACACAAAGGGCCCTCGGACAGATGAGCAACTGGGGTTTTCGAGGAGTAAACCCCGAATCGAGATTGAACAGGAAAGGTAGCCCCGTGGCGTTCCGGCCCGGGTCCGACGTCCTTGCAAGCAGCAAGGCCACCTGCCGCCCGCGCCCCCGCCGCCCAGCTGCAGTGGGCACGCAGGGTTACAGCAGCAAGTTCTTGAAATGCCAGGACACCTCGGGGCAGACAGGGCACACGGCCAGGCCGGAGCGTACGAGCTGCTTCCCAGCCACCTGTCTCGGGAAGCGCCAGGACGCGCGTCAGATACTCCGGTGGTCTCTAGGCCGAACGGTTCACAGCAGAACCAACTGCACAGACAAGCGGAGCAGCCCAAATCCTAACTTCTGACGAGTCCGCCTGAGCCTGTTCCCAGGTCCGCCCGCGTACAGCTGGCGCCCAATCAATCCGCATGCGTACAGCTGGCGCCCAATCCGCCTGCGTACAGCTCGGCTCACCAAGGCCCAGGGAGAGTCGACACGAAGAAGTACGATTCTGCTGAACTTTAAAATACTGAGAAGACGGGGCAGGGTAGGAGCACAGTCACAGAATTCTTTGGCTCCCTTCCCCCTACAACATGACCCAGCTTTAGCCCCCTGGTACCGTGCAAAGCCACCACAAATGACGCGCTCCCAGGCAAAGGGACGGTCAAGCAGAAATCCCTGGGACCAGCAATGTCCTCTGCCCCAGCCACCAAGTGACAGGAACAGGGTGCAGCCTCTGGGGGGACACAGGGTGCTTTCAACCAAACCAAACCAAACCAAACCACCTTACCTCAACAGCATGGAAAAAGCAGTCAGAGGAACAAGACGGCATTTTAAATGGAGACGGTGTCCAGAAAGGGAGTTTGTCCCCGGCTTTTCCACTGTCCCCCGTGGGCGGGGCCCCACCAGCAGAGGATTGTGCAGAGGTGCGGGGAGCCGGGAGGGCAGGGTGGACAGTCTCTGGGCAGGCGGGGAAGCCGCTGGAGGTGGGGGGCTGCTTCTGCCTCCGGCTAGGTCTGCTAGGTACTGAGTCAAGCCACACTGGGCAGAGCAGTCAGCTCCTTCCCTGGGCCTGATGCAAGGGGCCCCCACAGGGTCCCCACTCCAGTACGGCTGAGGGGGGGGGGATGGACCCTCAGGCCGACAGGCCAGAAAGAGCCCCGCTCCTGTGCTCCCGGGACAGCGAAATGGAAATGCGGGGCACCCAGAGCCCGAGCGTTCTCTGAATCCAGGTCTGTCTGCCAAGTCCCTCAGGAGTCTGTGTCCGCGGCGGAGTGAGAGCTCCCGTGGCCTCTGAGTGTCACCTGGTCCTGACCAAGTGGCCTCAGCTCTCTTGCTCCCTCTCTGTCCCTTTTCCCAGGTGCAAACTTTGGCTGGCAGGAGAGGGCGAGCTGTGGGGTCAAGTCCCTGTTGCAAGGCAGTGAACACAGGAGCAGGAATGGGGATCGTCCAGTCCTACAAGGACTGTCCTCGCTGGAGGGGAGGCAGGGTCAGCCTGGAGGCACAGCTCCCAGGGGCAGGTCACCACGGCTGCCGGGCCACACCATGACAATCCCCCGGGAGCCAATCAGGACTGAGGGACGAGCTTGCAGCTCGCATGTGTTTTTATAGAAACCTACTCATCTCTTTCCGGTAGTGCACATTTCACTGGACAGAAGTTACACTTCCACGAAACAAATCAAATATTCAAATACGGCTGACACGCGGCAGTCCATAAAAGTGACATTTAAACAACGAAAAAAGGTCTTTTGTCTGAAGGTCGAAATTTAAACAAACGCACACATTAGCACGAAAGAGAAACGGATTTAGAAACTACAAATGGGTCCAGATAATTCCTTAGAATACCGTCTGCCTCGTCCTCTGCCAAGCCTGGCGAGCTCCTGAGCACTCTCTACGCTCAGTGCCGGGGAGCCTCTCTGGGATGACGACCACCGTCAGCTTCTCTAGAACAATTTGATCACGCTGAAGTCTGTTTATCAACTTCCCTGCCCCAAATCAGGTCTGACCCCCATACTGAACCTCCTTACCAGCCCGAATGCATTTTTCTTTAAACCGGCCCTTCCCCTCCCTGCCGCTCGCAGCCACCACCCCCTCCCCCCCGGAGGTCTATATATAGTCTTCAGTATTAAAAGCTAAGATGTACTTTTGTCACCAGGCCAAGTCCACGGCTTTTGGATTCCCAGAGCAGGCCAGTCTGGCGGGCCCGGGGCAGGGGCAGACACAGACGGTGCCCCAGGGACAGGACCTCGCAGCCCATGCTGGCCGCTCTGCCCTAGCCCCCTCCCACACACAGCAGAGCTGCTGGCCAGCGACGGGACAAACCCCCCACGACAGAAAGGCAAGAAGCCACTATACGTAGCAGCAGTCGGGGGTGGGAGTGGGACGTGTCCGGGGCTACACAGGAGAGGACGTCAGAGATTACCGAGACACAAAGAGAAATGCTTGGTAACGGGTGGCCACCTTCTACCGTGCCTCCCGAGGCCAGCCACTGAAGGGACATCCAGCACCATGAGGTGCCTTGTCAGTCACCACCTGGGCAGTGCTGGGGTTCATTCTGGAAGCAAATAAGGACGTAAGATCTCAGCCTGGGGCACAGGCCTGGGTCTCTGCCCTGCGCAGCTCACGGCTCAGCCAGGGGGAGATTCCTCCCATGGGCCTGTGGTCTCCCGGCGGGGCTGGGACTGTAAAGGGAACGCATGGATCTGGGTCACACCAGGACGGGGTGAACTCGCAGCGCAGCCCTGCAGTGCCAGCCTCTATGGCCTTAGGCAGGCTCCATACTATCTGAGACTCACTTTCCCCTCTGGGCCATGAACACTGCTCGGGGAGTCGACCACAGGTGCGAAGCAGTGTTTGCTCTGAGGATGTTTAAGCACCACTGATGGCCTCCCTCGGCAAAGCGGGGGCGGGGAGGCTCTCGAATCAGACTGGGCCGCAGTCCGGCTTCAACAAGAACTAGCTGCAGGAACCTGGCACTGTGGGCCCGTGCCTCAGTCTCCTCATCTGTGAAATGGGGAGTCTGTGAGTAGCACTGACCTCACAGGGCAGGCCCAGCTCAGGCTAAGGAGAGCCCCCTTTGGAACGGTCTTGGCCCCCTGTGCCTGCCCCCTTGAGGTGTGCTTTCAAGGAATGAAGCACTCCCCGTCTACAGGCTGCAGACGGCAGGAAGGGCCCCCCGCCTGGACCCTAAATCAGGCCTGCAAATTGGGGAACAGAAGCCTCCTGACTGGTAAGATGCCCTGTGAACAATTCAGTGGGAAAAACCAACCCCTGAATCCTCACTTTCCTCTTTTCTGTTGCAAAAAAACCCTAAGTAAATCATTGCTTTCAAACACAAAATGGTACTATTGCACAGAACTTAATCCCATCGATAGCGTGAGATGCTTCTCTGCAGAGGTGAGGGGGGCAGGGATGCTCCGTCAGGCAGCCCAGCCCCTGCCAGTGGGGCCCTGTGGCCTATGATAAAACACCTGGAGTGGTAATAGAACCTTGTGGCATTCCTGGAGCCCTGCTGTCACTTTTTATGCACTCCCTGCACAGAGAGAGCAGCAGACCAAATGGAAGGAGTTTGAGAACCATCAGGATAGAAGTGACGGCATCCCAGTGGCCCCGATCTGCACTCTGGGGAGCATGGCTTCTGGTCCTGGGTCCCTGGCAGGTCAATCGTGGAGGTTACCTCTCTGCTGTCCAGCTCGCTCCCATGTCATGCACCAGGCACATGTTGCTGGCTGACTCACAGGCTCAGAACCTCCTACTGGGTTGAGAATCCCTTCACTCTGGCCCAGACCACCGTGCAAAGATAGAAAGTGGGGTACTTCCAGTTCTTCGCACCCAGTGCTGTCTGCAGTACAACATGACCCTGAAGGTCAGGCCCCCCAGGATGCATGGACAGAGCAGGGCTGGGGCGTGGGGGGGCAAACGATGGCCTAGGAGCCAAGAGAGTAGGGAGGGGAGGGCTATGAGCCAGGAGCTCCCTGGCCAGCTTGGTCTTCCTTCTTTACCTCCGATCAACCCTTCTGAGCTGGGAGCTCTCCCAGGTCTGCTTTCAGCACATTTTCCAAGGTTAAGGACGGAAACTGAGGTTTTCAGAAACTTTCTTGTAAACACTGGGTGGAGGGGGGGTCAATACTTATGGAGAAGTCAGGCTGTAATCCACTGACTGTCAGGGACAGGAAGTAGGATGTGCTGATGGTACCCATCCTGGCTGGGGCCACAAGGAGGAAAATGGGAAAGTCAGCCGTATCCAGGCAGGTAGACAGCGCCGGGTGCCACACCTCTGCCCGGGCAGGTGAGGGACTCCACCTCTGAAGACCGCAGCAGCCATGCTGGGGCCCAACGTGAATGCCCTGCAAGGCAGGTGTCACTGTCCCCCAACGAGATGAGAGACGTGAGTCTCAATAATGCGGAAGGGCTGGCCCAGCATCCAGCAGATGGAAACTGCTGGAGCCTGGACCTGACCCCAGGGCATCTGCTCTGGTTTGCTGCTTTGCGGGCATGACACTCCCCAGCACCAGGCAATCGTCCGTGCCACAACGGATCCGTGGCTTCCTAGGAGCGACCCGAGAAGGCTTCTGATTCCGGTGTGCTCGAAGCCCCCGATCAGGCATTTGTAATAAGTCTGGGGGAAATTAAATTCAGTTCATACTGGGGCAGAACCAGGATTAGACTAGATGAATTTTAGTGAAAAATAATGGAAATCGAACACCTTTTTCCAGTTCTGTTCTAAATTAATGGTTCTACTTCGAGACCTAAAGCAGGATAACTGAAACTGCCCCACGTCATTACATGGCTCGGTTCAAGGTAACAGGAATGTACGTGACGGTCCTGTCCAAGTCGGCCGAGGCAAACTCACTTTAAAAGAAATCTGCATTATGAACTGCTGGTATAAACGTCCAAGTTCCAGTGAAAACATATTTTCAGTCCTTGCAAAGCCTTTCTAAAGGAGTTAAAATCGAAAAACAAAAGAAAACCTCACTGAGGGGCTCCTAGCGGGCTCAGCTGGTGAAGCGTCTGCCTTCGGCTCAGGTCATGATCCCAGGGTCGCGGGATGAAGCCCCGCATTGGGCTCTCTGCTCAGCAGGGAGTCTGTTCTCTCTCTCAAATAAATAAATAAACAAAATTTAAAAAAATAATATAATGCTTTGAATAGTTCTTGAAAGTCAACCCACATTTCAGGGTCCCCCAGCGGACTCCCCTCCTTGAATGGCTCTCAGCCCAAGAGGTGGGTGACAAGACTGAAAGCACAGGGTGGCCCGCCTTCGCGGCTCCATTTCAAACCAGACAGACCATTTGGAAGACGATTCTGACTTGCTCCTCTGTACTTTTCTTTCCTCGAAGGGGTATGTGTAGCCTGTGACTTGGACAAAGGCAGTATCGATAAAGTGGTATCATTTTATCAAAAACTGAAATAAAAGCTATTTTAGAAAAGGTGCAATCCTCCTTCAGTGGACTGTAGACAGCAAAGGGATTCCAAGTGTCTGGAGCCGAGCGCAGCTGGGCCTCAGTTTCCCCACGTGTACGGCAGTGGCACCAGCTGGTCTGCCAGGCTTCACCCAAGGGCTCCTACCTGGGCCCCCACCGATCACGAGGGCCCGCTGCTGTTGTCATGGGCACATCCGCTTCCTCTCCCCCTTCCTGGAGCTCCTGGGGGAGCAAGGCCACAGCTCCCTCCTCATTCTTGCTCTGCCTGCAGCTCCGTGAAGGTCCTGGGGAAGCGTCGCTGGTAGCACAGTCTCCCACCCTCGGTTTTCTTCGTGCTCAGGAAAAAAATCCAGCAAGGCCCCCGCTGGAAAGCGCGGCCCCTTCCACTCTGCCGCGATGATTTGCTGGCGACTCTTCACACCTTCCCTCCGCCCTACACCAGGCCTCCTTGTCTGCTGGGCTCCCCTCGGGTTTCCAGGACCAGGAATCAGGGGTTCAGGCGAGTGGAAGCACACAGGGGGGAACCCAAGTCCCGACAGAGGGCCCCACAGCGGTGGCAGGTGTCCCCTGTGCCCAGCACTGCGAGGACCAGCAAGCACCCGTCCAGGCACTGTGAGCTACGGTTCCCTCAGCTCTCAAATGCAGGAGGACTCCGTTCAGGGTGGAGCCGACCTGGGGAAGTGCACTTTCCTGTGCGTAAGGACAACGCCAGCCGCTCCCGGAATGTGTGAGAGTGGGGGAAGCGGGGCACATAAAGTAGAAATTCCTGACACGTACACACACACACACACACACACACACACACACACACACACAGATACTAGTTTTTTTAATTATAAAAATAAGTTTTCATTGTAACATCTGACAACAGTAAGGGACAAAGGGGAAGAAACCGAGATTCACCGACAATTCCCCTCTTGGTTCAAACTCCGAGTGTGCCCTTCTAGTATTCTTCTGCACAGGTATTTATAAATAGACACACTGACATAGTTAGGATCACAGGACAGACGGTTTTGCAATCAGGCTGGTGCAGACTCAGGTTACATCGTAAATATCTCCTGGGCACAACACTTCTTTGATGTCTCTGCACCTGCGAGGGGTCTGTCCATGTGGCCGTGTGGACCACGGTGCTGTCCACGTGGCCGGTTTCCAGTCTTTCATGCTCACCCACAGAGCCACCTGGCTCATCTTCGTACTGGAGTCGCAGCGTGTGTGTGTCTATTTTCCCAGGATAAACCGCTAGATGTCAAGCTTTATTTATTTTTTTTAAAGATTTATTTATTTTTATTTTAAAGAGAAAGAGAGCGCGAGCATGCGCAGGGGAGGGGCAGAGGGAGAGAGAGTCTCAAGGAGACTTCGTGCTGAGTGCAAAAGCCCAATGCGGGGCTCGATCTTGCAACCCTGGGATCCAAGACTCGGATGCTTAATCACCCAGGTGCCCAGACATCAAGGTTTCTTAAAATCCATCTCTAGTAAGAGAAACATGCCCAACAGCAGAGACGACTGACCATGTGTTTGGTACAATGCTATTTCCTAAAACCGGATTTGTTAAGGAACAGGATGGAATCATGAGCAAGTCCTCAGCCTTCCACTTAAGAAACCGGTTCTCCCCGGGAATCCCAGCTTCCCCCAGCACCCACCCCCCACGCAGTCTAGAAGCCTCAATCAGGTAGAGAATTTCTGGCTCCACAGTGAGAGCACGGACTTTAGAACCCGCCAGTCCCAAAATCGGACTCCCCCTCCCACTGCTCCATGAGCCTCCCCACTTCTAACCCTCAACACCCTCAATGCCACAGTGGGGGGGGGGCTGTCACACAGGCTTACCCTGGCTATCACATGGGGGGCTGCATATAATCCCCTCGTGTATGGGTCACAGACTCAATAAATAACCATTCCAGACAGATCCCGTCTGACCTATCTTCTCCTTCTGGGGGACACCTCGGGCCTGGCTCACCCTGCTGCACCAAGCCACAGCTCCCTCCCCCCACTCCCCCACCCCCCCACTCCCCCCCACCCCCAGACAAAGAGCATTTGCACAGAAAGATCTCACCTGGAACTTCTCAAGTTTAAGTGGTTGGAATCCCAGTAATTAGGAATTTGTTTGCATTCAAAGAAGCTGGAGCCCTGGGGAGGAAGGCCGTGATGGTGTCTAAGAACAGAACCCCCCCCCCCCAGGTCTACCTGTCCATCTTGAAGTGGGTGGGGACAGCAGAGTGACCTCTGGAGGCCTGGTGACCAGCTCAGGGTTGGCAGGCACCTGTGCAGTGTGAACACAGAGCTGGGGCCTGTGGTGTGGCCGGGACTGGGCAAACCCTTCTGGATCAGAGCCTCCGTGGGAACCAGTTCCTTGAGCCGAGCCCTTCCTGGGGCAGCGCCGTCTTTCAGGGGCACCGGGACCGTGCACACATGGTGTAGCCGCAACTCTGATTTGAATACTGAATTTTTTTATGATATTAAGGAATTAGGAATCATGACTATTTCGATTAAAAAAAAAAACTAGTGATCTTTCACAGAACCAGAAATACTGTAAAATAATTACAAATAAGTGATGTTTTTACATGAGATTCTCATCAAAAGAGATCGGGGTGGGGGGTCAATGGAGTGCGGCTACAGCCGGCTGAGGGGTACGTGGGGGTTCACCTCACTGTTCTGTCTACTTCTGGGGAGGTTCCAAATTCTTTTTTTTTTTTTTCCAAATTCTTCATAGACAAGAGCCTCAACACTCCTTCAGCCTTGAGTTGCTAGAATAAAGAAAATAAGGCTTCTTCTGCCTAATCTACTGGAAGGTTTGAACTAGCATCTCTCTGACTGTAACATTCAACAAAGGAAGCGATATCCTTTTCCTCAGTGCTTCTGGGCCGGGACCCGCAAGGCTGGATTCTGCCGCCCGAGGGACGTGTGACAATGTTGGAGACATTCTGGTTGTCACAACAGCTGTGTATATGCGGGTGTCGGGGGCGTCCAGTGGGTAGGGGCCAGATAGGCCACTAAACATCCCGCAAGGCACAGGACAAGCCCTCAGACAGTGGACCAGCTGGTCCCAAATATCCCTATCCACAGAGCACGGGACATCTTGTCCTCGGAAGCGAGCGAGTACAGAGATGGGGACACGTCCAAGCCCCAGTGGGGCAGCGTGAGTCTCTAACTGAACACTGGTAGTAATGGCTGTGAGCCACGGGACAGAATAACGTGTCCTTATGGACAAACACACACGTAAGTAAGGGGAAGGGAAAGGAACAAACGTTCCCTCAGCAGACTGCGGCCTAGTAAACGCAGAATGATCCAGGAATCGGCCGAGGATATCAATGCACAGTAAAACCAGCGAGGGGAAGCCTGGGGGAAAAAAGCAAGCGAACCTCGTCTCGAATTACCTTCCTTCAAGAAGTACTTCCTCATGACAAAGGGGAAAAGCCTGCAGAGGACACCTCTGCCCTGAGCCCTCACCTCCAGTGCTGATCGCACACTTCAGGAGCCATGTGAGCTGAACCCGGCGGAGGACGCAGACTCCTCTCTGTGGTCACACATACAGCCTGACGGGGTCCCCGGGGCCTCCCCACCAGCCAGGTGTCTTTCAGTCACTATACGGAGGACATGGAAGACCTGGGACAGGCACAGAGGCGTGTTCTGGGGACACGACAGAGACACAGCCCAGCGCCAACGGTGGTCCTGTACCAGTCACGGACCAGGAAGGAGGAAGGCCATTGAGAACATCAGAAGGACATGCGGGAAAGGTGACGTGGTCTGCAGAGTGGACACGTGCGCGTGGCTGATGTTAGGGATTCCGTGCTGCACTCCCTATTTTCAGGTAACAGACGCGGAGGTCTTCATAGGAGTAAAGGAAGGACTTGATGTCTACAAATCAGACTCGCAAGCACTGGGATCACAGAAGTAACTCGCCCAACATCGATCAGCTGGAAAGATCTGGGGGGCACCTGGGGGGCTCAGTTGATTAAGTGTCTGACTCTTGGTTTTGGCTCAGGTCATGATCTCACAGGTCATGGGATCGAGCCCCATGCCGGGCTCCATGCTTAGTGGAAAGTCTGCTTGAGATTCTCTCTCTCCCTCTCCCTCTGCCCCTACCCCCCCTAAAATAAGTAAATAAAGCTTTAAATTGTGTTAAACATTACCGGTTAGCAATCGGGGAACACGATCAACCAGAGTTCTTTGTATTATTCCTACAACTTCTCTATAGGTTTTAACTTATTCCGAAACAAAATTTAGGGTAACCGCACTCCTTTTCCATTCAGCTTCTGTCCTGAGGGGTACTTCGCTACAGGGTGTTTAAGTGATTATTGCTGGGTTTGGTTGAGCAAAATGTCCCCTGTGGGGAAGGTGGTGTTGTTAGGTCCGCCCGTGGAGATGGTCCCCTGGCGGGTGCACCTGGCCAGGGAGGCCCACAGAGCAGACCATCAGGGGGCCATGCCCGTGCTCTCTGCTGGTGGCCATATGGTTCCCGAGCTCAGGGCAGTGACACGACCCCTCCCCAACAATCCCCGTCCCCGTGCTGTATCTGCAGGTCAGGGCTGCCTATCCAAAGCAGCTCCCCGAAACCACCACGACTCTTCGAGTGGGAGCGGTCTACTTTTAGGCCAACATGTGATCTTTATTAGCATCTGATGTCAACGTGTCTAACTTACTGTGCTCTGGTTTCAGAAAAAGTCTTGCCTGAGCCTAAGGGCAAGCAGGGCTGGCGTTCCTGTAATTTGGGACTGGGGAGCCGCCAACAGCCTCTCTGGGGCGGCAGCACCATTGTTGGCAAGGGCGCGGCATCCCCTCTGCGACAGCTGGGCAGGCACCTTGGTGGAGTAGGAGGGCAGGGACACGGGGCAGGGACAGGGCAGGGGAGCCTGGGGGAAAGGCTGACTGGGGTCTGGGAAGAGCTGCAGGGGAGGGAAGACGTGCACACCGACCGAAGCTCAGAGAACAGGGAGTCCCGGGAAGCAGAGTGTGAGTCCTGAATGGCGGAGCAATCACGAAGGACCACAGTGTCCAGGCAGGTCCCAACAACCCGGAGGGCAAGAGCCTGAAGATTCAGAGGGGGCTGCCACTGGGGGCTACGTTTTCGGTCGATGACAATCGTCAAGAAAATGTATTCATAGATACAATGTCCCCCTCAAAATCCCAGCTCATCTGCAGGCACATCTCCTTTGTGCACAGTTTATAGCACCTGGAATGCCTTATTTGGGGGAAAGGACACTTACCTACCATTAGGGTGGGATTACAGGTTTACAAAAATGCTGATGATGGCCAAGAGTTAGCAACGAATTCTCTTAGAAAGCAGAACATTCACTGGCACTGCTTAGCTTCCCAGGTTGATGATTGTTTAGAACTAAAAATCCGACACCCCAAGCAAAAATCCCTAGCGGAGGACGACAGATGACCTCCGGCCTGCCGTACTTCCATGCCCATCGGACAAAGCGGGGCTTTCTAGTTCTGCTCACGTTCGACTACGGATCCCCAGGAACGACAGGTAAGCCAGAACACCGCAGGCAGCCACAGCCTTTCTAAACCCGGAAAAACAAAAGGTTCTACCAAACACCAAAAAGAGTAAGCATCAGAATGTGGCAGGTGCAAACCTTATTCCACCCTCGACTGTCAAGGTCTCAGACAGGGCGGGTAGGAGAGCAAATGACCTCTCTCTTCAGGTCTGTCCCTTTGCCCCCAGATGTCTTTGAGAGTTCCTGGAAGCTAAAGAAACAGCCAGCCAAAATGATGGACTGCCTGAGAGTCTGCCTTCATCACTGGGGACAGTGACTTGGCAAGGGGGACCAGCGAGTGGTACAGGACGCCTGACCCAGATTAAGAGTACCTGAACCAGGAATGGCCAAGCCCTGGTGCCCTCGCATATTATTCTAAGGGACAGTTCGCCCTTTGACGATGGTTATAAAAACAAATTTTATATGCAGGAACATACAGTCATAAACACGTAAATCTTTCGATACAGCAATTACATTTCTGGGAATCTACCATCTATCGGCTTCTCTCCCAGCTCTCAATCATTTATCTATCATCGATCCAACTCTGTGTCATTGATCTACCCTTCCAAGTACACAGCCATTCATTGACCAATGATCTATGCACGAGAATGTTCATTTCGGCTCTGTTTACACGAAGAGTGAGATGCTAACCATTACAAGGGCCTTGGTTACATAAATGACGGTGTCTTCGTGTAACAGAGCCGCAAGAGGCTTTGGGGGAGGGTGTGACGATGCCCGTAGGTCCTGAGCCGAGACAAACACATACATGCCCATCTGTGCAGAAGGAGGTCGGGAACCAAGAAAGCGATCCCACCTTTTATCCTATGCGACCTTGTACCGTGTGAGTTTCACTTTTTGCTTTTATTGTGACCAAGAATTACTTTTGCAAAATAAAGAAGTTAGAGCTTCTTGGCCTGTTTTGTTTTTGTTCCCTGGCTGGGCACAGATCATGTGGTGATAAATCATGGCTAACGGAGTCCCAACCTTTAATTCTGCTTTCAGGGTGGAGTCCGCCCATGCTCACACACCCACGGAACGAAGCGGTTTCCTAGGAAAGGGAGGACCATGGGGGAGGGGGGCTTCCCCGTGAGCACCTGCTACGGGGAGGTGAGCTTCGAATGCACTCAGTTCACAGGGAGGCTGGGGACAGGACGGCTCTTGGATCAACAAGGCTAAAGATCCAAAGACTGATACTGGGAACATGGGGGGTGGCATAGGCACGGCTCCCACCCGGCCAGGCAGGTTCCATGGCTCCTTTGTCCATCTTGGCCACAAGCCAGCAACTCCTGGCACCATAAACACATCTTAATAAAGTGCCATGAATTTAAAGGATGTGGAATGGGGCACTTGGGTGGCTCAGTCATTAAGCATCTGCCTTTGGCTTAGGTCATGATCCCAGGGTCCTGGGATTGAGTCCCACATCAGCTCTCTGCTCAGTGGGAAGCCTGCCTCTCCCTCTCCCCCTGCCTGCTTGTGTTCCCTCTCTGTCTCTCTCTGTCAAATAAATAAATAAAATCTTAAAAATAAATAAGTAAATAAATAAATGATGTGGGATGGGGAGAGCAGAAGAAGAACTACGCCTTTTAATATACAGAAGCTCATTCAGGCTCATTTAGCGTAAGGTTCTCTCTCCTGGTGGCGGGACTCGTCCCAGGAGCCTCAGGAAAACAACATCAACAAAAACCCGCTGAGGATCCATCAGCCCCGAGGTGGAAATCTTTGTTACGGAGGTGGGGCACAATCCAATCACATTTTGTAACACGCAACACAGATACAAATGATCGATGCTACAGAAAGCGGGATTTCCAGCAGAAACAACAGCAAGAAGGTTTGCTTTCTAGGAGCAATCAAACTTCGTAGGCAGCACGGACCCTAACAGGTACCCGACAGTGGAAAACCTACTTTAAGGTCTGCCTTCAATGGGTGGAAACCTCCAACACTTCAGGTCTGCTGGATAAGGGTGGGTTTCTGTCATCGCCATCCACGGTGGATATTCCCCGAGGAACTTCTCTTCGCCAGGCATCTGGGCGCTGGGGACACGTTGCTTAGACTGACCTCCCGACCTCACGATCCCACACTCAAGTGGGGAGACAGACAACAAACGAGAAGCAAAACCCAGGGTGTCCCCTGTGGGAATGAGAGCGAGACAGCCCAGTGGGGACACTGGAAGGGCGTCCCTGCAGGCAGCTGGGAGGAATGTACCCTTTACCCTGAAATACAAAGTCACTGCACCGAAGGTGTCACGTGGGACCATTTTAAAAGGGTCGTTCCAGGGCTGCATGCGTAAGGGCGCTGGGTGGGGACAGAAACTGGGAGACCCGCTGAGCAAGAGTGCAGGGCAGGAAGGCACATCAGACCTGGGTTCCAGCAAAGGAGCCACGAGAGGCCATCCAGCTGTGGTTGGTGGCAGGTGACAGGGTGGGGGGAAGGAATTCGGGGAATCACATGGGGCAGTTGGGGCAGGAGCTTGTGGAAAGAGAAGGTTTTGAGTGGGGATCGGAGGCTGAGTTTGGACACACTGAGTATGAAGAGCCTCATAGGCATTCACATCAGTGCCGAACACAGAAGTCTGGGCTTGGGGAGAACACAGACCTGGGGTATCCATGTGCAGACGGCTGGGAAGCTCCAACAGGGACCGTGGCCACCCGGGTGCAGGGCAAGGGAGAGGGCCTGGGTGCAGAGCAGCGGGCAGGCTCCACTCACGGGTGGGTGCTGGGAGCACCCAGATGGCCCCAGCACTGGAGTGACATCCCTTAGGGCAAGTGCGCTGCTGGGGAGCATGAAGGGCAGAGACGGCTGAGCGCCTTCCAAACACAGGGGTACAGACAGAGGGGATAACGGGGCAGAGAGGGGAGGCAAAGGGAAGGCGGGGCTCACAGGAGCTGGAGAAACAAGCCACAGAGACACGGTCACAGATGTTACCCACACCTGACTGCAGGCGGTGGCCAGGGTAGGTCTCACGTCCTTGATAAGATTCATTTCAGGGAACCAGCAGAACTGAAAGTCTGATGAGGAGTGCTGAGGGGAGAGAGCAAGGACACTCAGTCCATGGCTTGGCCATGGATGGACAGCAATGCGAGCGGAGGGGGTGCCCCCTGGGAGGTCTGGGGTTAGGGCTTATCTAGATGCCAATGGAGTGATCCAGGGACAAAGGAGAGTCTCACGATGGAGGACAAGAGAGGGGTGCTGGCCACGAACAGGGGCTGGCGTGAACACAGGATATTAGCCATGAATGTGGGGTCAAGTCCACATGGCCAGGAAGGCAGGCAGGTGGACAGAGGAGTTCTCTTTGGCAACAGCTCCTCATTCTTAAACCAGAGGCAAAATTACCAGGTGTGATGTCAGAAGAGGGAGGCAAAGCTGTGAAAAGTTGTTTTCTGCTCGGAAGTACTGAGTGAATTGGGAGTGGGGAAAATCCTTGAAAGAAAAGAGACTGAGAGAGAGAGATGATGTACCTTTTTCTTATTGATTCTTAGCAGCTCTTTATTTAGGATAATGCAAAAGTAAGTATTCCAGATATTCGTCTGCAGCTTGTCCACAGCTTAATATTTAACTTATGACATTACTTTCCTTGTTTAAAAAAAAAAAAAGATTCACTCATTTTAGAGAGAGCAAGTGTGCACAAGCAGGCGGGGGAGGGGCAGAGGGCGGGTGAGAGAACCTCCAGCAGACTCCCCACTTGGCGCTGAGCCTGACACGGGGCTTGAGCCTACAACCCTGAGACCACAACCTGAGTGGAAACCGAGAGTCTGAAGCTTAGCCGACAGCCACCCAGGAAGCCCCCAGTTCTCCCTCTCTATAAGGATACAGGTCATCTTGGATTGACCCCTCTCCCCCAGTGTGACCTCCGCTAAAGTAATGAGGGCTGCAACAACTCTATTTCTGCACGTAACACCGAGACGCGTAGGGCGGGCTTCGGGACGGGACTTCCGCCAGTGAGCGGGGTTTGGGGGAGACACACACTTTGGTCCACTGTGGCATGCAATGAAGTGGGAGACCCCAATGGCACTCTTCCTCCAAACAGCTGCTAACTGTCCCAGCACAAGGCACTTGCCACGCGCACCCTACGCTAACCCACGCTAGCTTGGGCTCTGCCCCGGGGTACACGCTCCAGAGCACAGACCATCTCTCCGTTCTGCAACCAGAACCGTGTGGCTTTCATGACAACAAAACATGATGTTTTCTAACATCCAAACATCCTCCCGAGGGAGGGAAGCAGTCATCACTCAAAGCCCGAATCCGGACGGCCTCTTCTGTGTTTCCACTAAACTCATGCCGACCGCAGGGCTGGACCTTTTGCGGCCTGTGCACCCGCTCCTCTGACCACGTCACCCCGACACCTGCGTGCCGTCTCCTCTTGGAAATCCCCACCCCCCGGTCCTGAAAAAACTAGATGGTTTGGATTCCAAGGTCTGAAAAGGCCAAGAGAACGATGTGCGCTCCTAGTGGCCGATCGGGCTTCTGGCTGATTCAGTGGCCAAGACGCTAGAACCCCAAACTGCTAAAACACATGTGCCACCCATAAGAGGAAGCAGAAGGGCATCCAGGACACAGAGGAAAGTAGCGCATACACATGGCGGGTTCTAGAGACAGCACGGCAAGCCCGAGGCCCGGCCCGCTGGCGGCGGCTACCACGTTCCCACCCTAGACTGGTGCTTCTCGTCTCTGGGGCAGATACAGAACAAGAGCCAGGGGCCCTCGGGGGATCTGGGTCACAGAGCCGGCTGCCCGGGAGAAGACGGTCGCTGGGACCACTGGAGAGCATGCGCATCACCGGACACCAGGGAACCCACAGACGCGGACGTGCATCTGGAGACCCAACAATCCCACAGTGGGACGAGACGGATTCCAAGGCTCCTGCTACGTCTTAATGATCAAAACCACCCTAAAAACAACTCAAAATCATCATACCACGGGACTGACCCAAACTGACACCAGCCCTTGTTGGATGCGGATTTCCCGCTCAACAAGTTCTCCCTTACCCCCCCACTCTGTCTGCGTGTCCTGTTCTGGCTTTCCCGCCAGAGGGAGCGTCCGACCCACAGGGATCAGCAATGAGAGCTCCCCTTGATTCTCCCAGGACCCAAACACGCATTCTGCCTTCAGCAACATCAGTCAGGGGGGTTCCATGACCTCACGCACCCAGAGCTGCTCCCCCGTTTCGCTCTCGGTACAACCTGCAGTCTGGATGGAATAAGGTTCTTCTCGCTCTCGGGTAACGGGTGACAGAGATCAGCTACTGCTGGGCACCTTATCCCAGCGCCTACTTCAAACTCTGCTGCAGCAGCTCCCCCCAGGGTCCCCTCTTCCGCGGCATCTCTGGGGCACTGGCGGCCCCACGGCAGCCCTCTAGCACCGCCCCCTGGGGACCCGGACACCAGTGTGGAGAGGGAGGGAGAGGCGGCCACGGCAGGAGGACGGCACCCACACTGCCCGGCGGCCAGTGCAGCCCCCCTCACCTGCCCCCAGGTCAGTGTGCAGGGCCAGAGCAGCGCCAAGAGCTTCCTCCAGCCCCCAGACGCGGACGCACTAGCTCACTGCTGGCTGCGGCCCGCTTCCAGGACGGCCAACAAGCAGCCCCACAAGAGGTCAGATGTGATTATTTTCATTGAACGGAAAGAAACATCAAGGGGAACAGACATTGGGCTCCAGGTACGTTTCCAGTCTGAGGGAGGAGGGCAAAACCTCCAGGAGGAGGTTCCCAGGAGGAGGGCAGGGAGAGGCAGGGCCCAGGAGGAGAGGGGTCCCCAGGAGGGCAGCACCCCAAGGAGGAAGGCAGGCCCCCCCCCAGGAGGAGGGCACGGAGGGGCAGGGCCAGCTCTCGATGTCCATGGCTCCTCCCCTCCCCGGACCACACAGCAGTCCGCCTGCCCCGTGGAACACACGTTTTGTCCCGCACACTTGACAGAGCCCACCTATCAACCCCCATGTGACCGCCCTCAAAATCCACCCAAACAAATTTTAAAAGATCACATGGGGGCTTCACCACGTTCAGCCTCACAGGGTGCCGATGTGATTACAGCAAGACCGTGCCCCTGCGGGTCCAGGAGCCCCGAGCGGTGGGGACCGGATACAAACCCAAGCAGCAGCACAGTCAAGGCGCTGGCAGGCCTCCGAGGAAACGCGGTCTGTCTATCCCTCACATTCATCTGCCTGGGAACCGTCCACAGCTTGAGGCCCCAGGACCTAAGCTCTGGGCACTGCCTTCCCTTGGACGAGCTTACGCAGCTCGAAGCGGTCGGCACAGACCAACACACGTGGCACATTATGCCCACACAATTACGGATATTCCCTCCGTTTCTTTTGAAAAGAATGGGGAAAAGAGAAGCAGTGTGTTCTCGATCAACTTCCCCTCCTGGACGCGTGGCTCCTGGGGGCAGGCAGTCCAGGGCCTCCCACAGACCCTCTGAGACCGCCGGGCAGCAGACGGCCCAACCCGGTGCACCTGTATTGTTGCCCAAGGCGTGCACTGAAAGCTGACGCTGTGTAAACTACGGAGAATTGTGTGGCGTGCGCATGTGTCGTGTGTTCTAGGCTGTTTGTCCGGTTGGGGGAAGTACACTGAAAAACATCTGTCCACACAGGAGGCATATTTTGGGTTTTAAACAGGATTTCTCTTCATCATTTTATCTTGAGAAAACTGTGAGCTTACAAAAAAATCTATAAAACCTGGTATCACAATTCCCCAAATATTCTTCATCTAGGATCCCCAATACTAATGTTTGCTCCCTCTGCTCTGCTCTGTCATAGCCCCTTTCCGTATCTGTCCGTCAGGGTGAGCTGCAGACGGCCGGCCTCTCACCCCCACACAGCTCAGCGTGTGCTCCCTAAAAACAACACTCACTCAGTATAACCACAGCACCACGATCAAAATCAGGAAATTTCATCAATCTGCTACCTGTAGTGGATTAACAGACCTCTGTCCAATGCAGCCGACGTCCCACCAATGTCCTTTATAGAAAAGACCATAGTATTTTGGGGCTCGGGATGCCATCGTCCAGGACCACAAGGTACATTTTGGTTGTCATAGCTCTTCAGTCTGTCGTCTGGACAGTTAGTTTTCTGGGATCTCCTGCTTCCTCTTTCTTTAAGTGCTCCCTCAGCATCCTCTCCGTGCAGAATGACATTTAGAAGCGAGATCGGAGCTCTAGGTGGACTTATTTTTAAAGGAGGAAAATCAGAACTGCCAGTTGCCACAAGGACCGGGACAACTAAGGGAGATCAAGAAACCACTAAATCCTGGGGATTTGGCTCAAACCCAGACTATTCTCCCCAGCCTCAGCACCTTGGTTGTCTCATCCGGAAGGCCGTGAGCTCCCGAGGCTGCGTGAGCAGTCCCCGAGCCCCTGCCACCCCTGGTGTGGCCCAGCCTGAGCACCGCAAACCAGAGGGAACCTCCTCAGAATGCAAACCTTCCCTGCAGCCCCCTATCGGGACACCTGGTGGGGTCTCTTCTGCACTTGGGATGGAATTCTTAGCAGATGTTAGGTACTCATGTCCAGGACCTTTGTGAACGGCCCTCCCGCCTTCCCTCTGGAACATTCTCTGCCCTCCAAGGCAAGAACTGGCTTCTCCTCCTTCAATTCTGACGGTACGCTAGCTCGTGGCTTCCCTGCATGGGGCCATGTCCAAGTCCCACAGGTGACCCGCTGGCAATCACGCCCCTGAGGACCAGACAGTGTCCATCTCACACGCCAGGCTGCAGGCTCCTGGGGAGCAGGGCTGTGTCCGCTCGGCTGGCCCCAGGCCCAGCACCCCCTGCCCAGATGCAAAAGCTGCTGAAAACATGCTGGGTCGGCCCATGAAAGGGACAGAGGGTGGTGGTGACTTCACTTCCTTGCTGGGACTGGGGAGAAGGCTGGACGGGGGGCGGGGACAGGGACAGGTGGCACTGAGTGTCCCCGTGCCTGTAGGTGTGGGATTCGGGGAAGCAGTCTTGGGTCCCCGCCAGGCCACTCAAGCATCCTCCCAGACCAGACACCGTGCCGGGGAGGCGGGGGGGGGGGGGGGCAGGACTGCACAGCTGTTGGACAGGGTGAGGAAGGGAAACTTGAGCCCCAAGTCCAAGGCGGCCTATGGTGGTCCGAGCAGGGCAGCGTGGCCAGGTTAGGAGGCGTCGGACTGGAGCCCACTCTTCAGCCCTCCCTTGTTCACAATTTACGCAGCGATCCACCCCAGGACCCCCAAGATCTACGTGGAGCAGTGTGGGCAACCTCACTGTGTCCCCGGCACTGTGCGGTCACTGCAGGGCATCACCATATATCCTGAGACCGCAGGGACCAGCCAGAGGGGGGGCTAAGCTGGCCACAGGATTCTGGAGAACAAGAGGATGAGTGCTCAAGCCCACGAAGGCAGGCGAAGGCCAAGGGGGTCCTTTCTTGTGCTCACTACAGAATTCTGGCCAAGGGAAGTTCACCATTTGGGGCCTGGAGGGCCACCCCAACTGGGAGACAGGTTTCCAGGGTCACCATGTGCTGCCCTGGGGCGCCCCGAGCCCTTTACTCAGCAGAGAGGACATGGGGCCGCCTGGTGTGGTGATGGCTCCGGTGCAGGTCCGGGCTCAGAACTCTGGAAACCCACTCTTAGCTACTCCTGAATATAATAATCAAAATAAGCAAGCCCTCACAAATTAATATCACAGCACACAACCAGAGCTAGAAAACACTCATGATCTCGGACTAGGAATCCAGCTTCTGGAAACTTCCCTGAGGGGAAGAATTCAAAATGTGACAAAGACCACGGCATGGTCACTCAAGAAAGCATTGTCTAGAGCACAGACCACAGGGAAGCCATGCAGACGTCCAGGCACGACCAGGACAGCCAGGGAAGTGTGGCCAGAGAAAAACCAGCTTCGAAGGGCGCTGCTGAGGAGAACCAGGAGGGAACAGAAAACACGGCATATTTAACAAAGAAAATTACATATAAAATTATATCTACCTTGGCCGAAACCACATAAAACACAGAGAGGGTGGGACCCTGGGTGGCTCAGTCGGTTAAGCCTCTGCCTTCGGCTCGGGTCATGATGTTGGGGTCCTGGGATCAAACCCCACGTCTGGCTCTCTGCTCAGCAGGCAGTCTGCTTCTCTCTCTGCCCCTCACCCTGCCCCTGCCTGCTCTCTCTCTCTCTCTCACTCCCTCTCTCAAATAAATAAATAAAATCTTCAAAAACAAAACAAACACATGCAGCAGGGCGGGAACGGAACCACACTGCGGACAGATGGGAACAGCTGGCTTTGTGTTCTCGGATGGCGAGGCACCCGCGGAAGGTCACGGGTCAGAAAGTGTTTACAGCGGCACGGGAATGGGACAGCCTCTCCCGAGACCCACAGGTCTGACACACACTCTCACCTTCATAAGGTCATAGCACACTTTATCTCGACTTGGAAGTTAAGGACGCACTTGGAGAGCGCCCAAGGGAACCACACGTCCCCGTGACTGGTCACAGATGCCCACCGGTGCCAGGCTTTATCCCGCTGGACAAGCCGAGTCGTCTGAAACACGAACCCAAGTGAGGATGAGGAGGGCACTCCCAGGCATTTACGACAGAGCTGCCGGGGAGGGGAAGAACTTGGGGCCAAAAGGCCATTTTCTAATTTCCCTGCTCCTCATGAAACTTCTAGCCAAAGCAGCAGCAGCAGCAAGAACTACCCGGTTAGCTGGCCGAGGACTTCACCTCTCGCTCTCGGGTTCGAAATAAACACACACGGAGTCTTCCTGGGAAAGGTAGCAGGTTTCAGCACTCGCTCTGCAGTGCTTCCCGCGGGTGGAGAGATCTCGGGAGGGTCGATGCTGTGATCAAGGACCTACGTGAGGCCTCACAAGTTTAGGGAATTTGTATTTTCAGTGATATTTAGAGTCCGAGAAACCCCGGTGGTGGGGATTTCAGTTTCCTGACAGGACTGCCCTGCTCGGGTCCCGAGTGGTTGCAGACGTGTGAACACGGGTCCCATCGAACGCTGGGGCCGTTCCCAGGCTGCCCCCCAGAGGTCTCTGAGACACCTCGATTTTAGTGCTATTCCCAGAGAACTCCGAAAAATGCTCCAGACAATCTGGAACCTTATCCGAATGTGGGTTCCGTGGGAAGCGTGCTGTGGAGAAAGTAGACCTGCGGTGGGAAGGGCCTGGAGAGCTCTGGGCCGACTCCAGTCGTCAGGCATTTCTTCCCGGTAGGAATTTTCAGATCCTCAGGACCCAGCATGAAACGCGCATTTCCAAGAAGGTGACGGGATGCGAGCCTCCCCACCCTTCACAGACCTGCATGCTTTCTTCTCAGGACTCAGGTCACGGGGATTTCGGGAAGCCCAGGTGAGAAGAGCAGGTACAAGGCTCGCCGTCGGCTTGGTCATGTGCAAGGGGCGGGGCAGGACACCAGGAAGGCCAGCCGCTGCCAGGATGAAGGGCTCCGTTCCAGAAGGACTGACTGGGGGCCCATCCCCCAAGATGGGCCGCATCCCCCCAGCAGCCTCCGTGTTACTGAGACCCGGGCTCGTGCGCAGAGTCACGGTCACAGCAGCCGTGGAAGCCAGCGAACACGACGCAGGGCTGCCAGTGTGTCCGATTCTGACACAGGTTCCTGAGGCTGAGCCAATCTGCGGTGCCGGAACACGCCGACTCCCTGGGGGGCACCCTGCCTCAGAGCCTGCTGACGCCGCCCCCCCATCAGGACCACAGGGACAGGTGCCACATGGAGCATCCTCGCTCCCGGGGCCTTCTGCGGCGGCAGCGCACAAGGGCAGAAGGAACAGGAGGCGATGGGATGTGTGTCGCCCGCGGGCCCCGCTTAGTTGGTTTGCTTGAGTTCACACGTCCGCTCGGAAGGAAGAAAATGTCACGTGAGGGTGGCTCCACGAGGTGCATTCCTGTTTGCATGCGGCGTTGCTGTGGCGTGCCAGGAAGACCGCGGACTTGAACTCGGGCCCACTCTATGGACAGGATCGGTCACTGTCACTGTGCGACAAGATGACGAGGAATGCAAGCCCCCCATGGCGGCGGAGGGCCAGGCTCTCCCAGAGGCACCAGGTGTGGTGCTGGGCCTCTGAGGCCTCTCGGCAGAAGGGGAGAGACGGGGCGACCCTGCACGGCCCCCAGAGACCACCAAGAAACACCAGAAATCTCTTTGGTGACAGAACAGCTCCAGGGATGGCAAGTGAAGGTTCACTGGCAGACTGATGTTTTAAGAAACCAACAAAGTCAGTTTATATTCCTTCTCTAGGAAATTTTTTAGGGAAGCCACAGGACTGACTGGAGGCAGCTGGACAAAGGAAGGAGTCGGAGGGTGGGTGATGGAGCCGGAGGGTGGGTGATGTCCCCCCATGCAAGGGGGGGCAGGGCACGGGTGGAGGGACGGGGCCCCTGCAGGGGGCAGGGGTGGAGCCCGGCTCTGGTAGGAGCCACCTGTGCCTTATTCACGAGAAAATGGGGAGCGAAGGCAGGACAGAAAGGGAAACCAGGTTTTTTCTTTAAAGATTTTATTTGAGAGAGAGAGCAAGCACAAGCGTGGGGGAGGGGGAGCAGGAGAGGGAGAAGCAGATGCCCCCACTGAGCAGGGAGCCCCATGCAGGACTCAGTCCCAGGACCCTGGGATCAAGGCCTGAGCCAAAGGCAGCTGCTTAACTGACAGCAACCCGGGTCCCCTGGGAAACCAGTTTGAGGGACACTGAGTAAAGACAATTTTCCATTTGAGAACGGAGTTGAGCTGATATGTACAGACAGACCCTCGCCCTGGTAAAGGGACTGTCATCGGACAACAGCGTCTTCTCTGTCCCACTGGGGGCCCGAGCATAGCTCTCCCAGATTCTGGTCCCAGGACAACCCTACAGCTGTCCTGAGTATCCAAAGTACAGTGGGCGGCCACCACTCACCCCACTCAGCGCCCCACGGGAACCCCAGCCCTCAGGTGTTGTGACCGTGGTTCCAATGGTTCTGTTCCCTGGCGGCACCAGAAAGGTGACGTGGGCACGTTTTGGAGACGCTAAAAAAGAGGGCTTGCACAGTATGGAGGAGATCTTAGTGGTGGAGGCTGACGAGAAGGCGCTGGGCTCAGGATGCTGCCAGGCCCAGGTGGGAGAAGCAGGAGGCATGGCGTGTCCACACAGGCACATTCCTCGAAGTTAACTGCACTTGGCCACAGGGGCACGTTTTTCCTGCCAAAGATGGTCTAATGCAGCAGCGTGTTCATTAAAGCGTAGTTAGAGCCTCGGGAGGCCCACTTTTGATCATTAGTAACGTGCAGAACCCGATGCAGGGCAATTAATTCAGTTCCAGAAAATTAATTCTTAAAAGTAAGCAAAGGGAGAAGAGGGGATTGGAGCGGAGACAATATTCATGCCCTGTTAGAAATGGGGTTAAACGTGCGATTAATTGTGTTTGAATAACAAATAGAGAAACCTGCTGGAACAAGTCACCAGGCAGCTCCATGGAAACCTTCACTGGCTGCGAGGAAGGCCATCCTTGACAAGGCCTTCCAGAAGTTTCCATCCAACTACAGAGGCTCGCATTAAATTCGGAAACAGAGACATTTCCAGGAACATCCCCGTTCTTTCCTTCACCAGCGCTCCCCTGCACTGCTCTCCTGCCCCCTTTTCTCTCCCCCCATCCTCCTCCCCATCCTATTCTCAACCTCTCCACACCTCTGCTTCCCCAGCCAGCTTTCTCTGCGCACTCCCTGTTCCTGCCCCACAGTGCCTCAGTTTCCCCCTCCACCACTGGAGGCCTCTGGCTCAGGGACCAGCGTGTGCGAGGTGCCTTCTGGGTGCACGCGAAAGCCTGGCCTCGTCGGCCGTGACACACAACGAGGTGGCATGTGGCAGTTGTCTTCCCCTGTCTCTAGACCCGCTATTAGGACAGAGGAAATGTCCTCATAACAGAAGCCACTTGGCCCCCGGTTTCTTGCAGCCAAAGACATCTGCATGGGAAGGACAAAGCCCCTGACCTGCGGGGAGGGGTCCCGCAGATGCCAGCCACGGTGGGTGGTGCTGTGGGATCGGGGCCAAGCCGCAGGGTCCAGCCCGCCTCCTGCGGTATCCCGGGCCCAGGTGGCCTCTCCAGTGGCCTTCTCTGCCCCGGGCACCCGACAGCTCCCACCCCAAAGCCGGCATACCACCTTCCTAGAGAGGCTGTCTTCTGCAATGGCTATTACCGGGGAGCAGTGACAGCCCCTCCTGTCTTGCTCCGACCTCGGCGGAATGAGGGCTACTCAGAAACATGCACCAAGCGCCAGAACGTCTGACTGAAAAGCATCCTTTCCAGCAGCCAACGCCACTGTGCACCATTCTGGAGAGGCACTCCAGCCCACACAGGAGGCCCGACCACGGGGCCCAGACACTGGGGCACCAGGAGGGTGGGGAGCACGCGGGCTCCGGACTCACCCAGGCCGAGCTCACTTCCCGCCTCCGCCTCCAGCCAAAGTAACTGCAGCTGCTGGGCCTCAGTTTCCCCCCACGGAAAGTCTCTTCTGCGGCGTGCGGGCCAGTGGCATGAGAATGCATTGTGCGCTAAGCACCCTGAGAAGGACGTCAAACGACACAGCCAGGGGCTTCCTGGTAGCGTGTCTCGGGACCCGCGTGAGACCACTGTCCAGTGTCATCCTTCCACAGCGGGGACGAGTTACTCCTTGTGCCTTCTAGGGACCCTCGTCTGGACAAACGTGTTGGACCCTAGGGGAATGTGACCCAGCTGGGACCACTCCACAGGGTCGCTGCGTGACCTGCGTGCACTCCCGACTCCGTGCATGTTCCGCGGTGGTTCCCACAGGGCGCTCCCGCGAAGGCTCCTTGCTCCTGGCCTCCGGCAGTGAGCATCGAAGAGAAGGGCTGGGGTCTGTCCTGGGGCTGGAGGGAGGTCACCCAAGCGCAGCCTTCTGGAAGGGGCTACGGCGCCTCTGGGAGCCCTGCGGGGGTGCCTGGCGCAGCCCACTCTCCTGAGGGGCGAGATACCCTGCCTGACCTCACTTCCGCCCCCAGAGAGATGGCTCGGGAGACGCCACAGCCGCCCACCAGCACGGCCGGAACAGGAAGAGGTGGTGAGGTCCAGCCCGCTTTTCCGGGAAGGCCACCCGGACCTCAGGACTCCAGCAGGATCTTTATCTACATGGACCTTCTCTCTCTCAGCAGGGATAGCCGCACCTGTCATTTCGGTCCCTGTCCCACGGGTACACCGGTAGCACCCGTTTAACGTCATCCCTCCCAGACGGGGCAGCAGCGTGGCTAGGGCGGGACAGACACCAGGCCTCCCCCTTCAGTGACTCTCCTGCCTGACTTCTGAGGCCTCTGAGAGGGATCATGGCTAAAATGGGAGGGCGAGGCTTAGCTCACAGGGCCTGGGTGCCTCTGGGAGGAGCCTGTGTGATCAGCTATCCCCGGGCACACAGGCTTTCCTGAGAGCCAGAGGCTTGTCACCCGGCACCCCAAGCGGACAGCGGTGCCTGCACTAACCTCCTCTCTCCTCTGGCGCTCTAGGTCAGCGGCAGGGTCCAAGGCTGTGACCCGGAGCCTCAACACCCCTGCCAGTGTCCCTTGAAGGGAAGAGCTTCAGGCATTCACCTCTGATCACCTGGGCCAGGCCCCAAACTCTCCCAGCCTCTCCCCTTCCCCACTCCTTATGCTGTACCCCCGGGCTGTCCCCAGGCCCACTGGAGGGTCATATCCTCAATTCCGATGGCCTGGCCGGAAAGACAAGCCAGCTCCCGCTGGGCCTCTCTCCAGTTCCTCGGCTCTGGCTGAAGCTCAAGGGGACGTCCTGGCCCCTGTGGGTCAGAGGCAGGCGCCACCCCCTCTGTTGGACCCTCATCATCGGCACTGGGCCAGGTACACAGCCGGCACTCATAGTTGCTGTCAGATAAACACACGCTGCACCAAACTGCGGCAGACACACAGCGGCCGCGACCTGAAGAGAATATTCCAGAGGGTCTGAAACACTTAGTTCAGCAAGACACAAAGAAGAACTAAGGTTCTTTGGGTCCACGCAGCACCGAGGGCAAAGGGAACATCGCCGGAAACGCGCGAAGACTCGGTCTAGACCACAGGATGGGGCCGCGGCCTGATGCGGGGTCACGGCTCACGATTCGGGCTTAACAATCACTCCGACCCTGTGACAGCCTGTCTTTTCCAAATGAGTCACAAAGCAGTTAAACATGCCTTGTTGATTTTCACCACAAAAATTCACTTTCTGATATTAATTGAATTTCATGACCCTCCAGGGGACAGAATGTTATCGCTCAGAGCAGTTCTCAGGCATCTGTGTTTCTGTGACTATGAGATGACACGTCATTACACGACTTCATCAAGTCATTCGGGTATGTTTTGCGTCGTTTGGTCAACAAGGGAACAACATCCTTCACCGGGGCTGTGAGTTCAGATACGAATCACTCGGTGTGTGATCAGCCGGTAAGACTCCATGCATAGGGGCAGCCACGGGTTCGAGACTCTCACGGGGCAAAGCGGGTGCTTCTCCCAACACGAACCACGCTTCATGACTGTCTTCCGTCCGTAGATGAAGAGGCCCACACGTGCTCTCATTACAGGCGAAGCCATAAAGCTACGTGCCCATCAGTAGACTCTGATTTAAAATATTAATAAGCAGGAGCGCCTGGCGGGGCTCAGGCAGGTAAGCGACTGCCTTCGGCTCAAGTCATGCCCCAGGGTCCTGCTGCTCCCTCTCTCTCTGTGCTCTCATGCTTTCTCTCTCTCTCTCTCCCATTTCAAATAAATAAAACCTAAAAAAATATTAACACACCAAAGGCAGCTGCTTCAAATCTGCGTAACACAACAGAATAGGCAGAACGCCTGAGAAACTTGAGTCTAAGGCGACCCCGGGAACTGCTCACAAGACTGAAACCCCGCAGGCCCGGGAGGACCCCGTGGGAGGCACAGAGGCCGCCGTGGCTGGGCTTCCGACGGGCATTGGGTTCACGGGCTGCAGGCGACTCCCGATCAGAGTCCAGCTGCCGGGCTGCGGACTCAGCAGTTCCCCCCATCTTGACCCTGGTTCATGCTGATCGGGTCTGGGAGCAGCTGCAAGGCAGGTGCTACCCGACCATGCTGGTATGGAACCAGGGTGGGACGGGGGTCTGTGGGAGCAGCGTGGGGGTGGGGTCGGCGGTGCGGGGAGCACCACAGATCCACCCCTTTACGGGCAGAGCCAGGGGACCGACGTGGGGACAGCAGAACCAGGAACCCAGGTCTGGGGGCGGGGACGTGGAGCTCCCTACGTGGAGCTGTAGCCCATGGAGCAGAAAGGACAGCTGGGCTGTCAGCAGCCCTTGTCCTCGCAGTGATTTTGAATCCAGGCACGGCCGGGCACTTTCACCCGGTTAGGGCTTCCAGTGCGGGGAGCCAAGCGCTAGTGTCCATTCTCCACGAGCTCAGGCCACGATAACACAGCACCAACGTGGGAGGCTCAAAGAGCAAGTGGCACCCCCAGCTCCAGAGGCTGAGAGCCCACGATCAGGGTGAGGGCGGGTCAGGTTCTGCCAAGAGCCCCTTCCTGGTTCCTAGGTGGCCACCTCCGGCCTGCTGCAGACCACAGCCCTGCTTCTTCCCACCAGGGCAGTGATCCCACATGGGCGCCCCACCTCCCACACCATCCCCGTGGGGGTGGGGCTGCCACATGTCCTCTCGTGGTGGGGGGCACACACACAGTCCACAACACTGCTCCCACTGTGTGGACCCCAGTTGGCTCAGGCAAGGACAACCACGGTGGGGTCGGCATGGGAGGACTTCCACAGCCTGACTGGGGCATCTACCCCATGGATGCCCCGGGGGAGGTTGTGGGGCGGCCACTGAGGGTTTCTGATCCTTCCCAGCAGCTGGCCTGCAGCTCACACGTCCACAGAGGAGCTGTGCCAGACGGACGACAGAACAACACACCTAGGCGCCCGCAGCCTCAGCGCTCCTGCCACCCTCGGCTGGCTGTCCCACCAGGTGGGCGTCCTCTGCGTGGGAGGCGGGCGGTGCCCCATGCAGAGCAGATGCCCGCGACACGGCAGCGGCTCCCTGGAGCTGGGGTGCATGGACAGCATGGTGGGCAGCCAGCAAGCTTCCCTGCAGAAGACACCCAGGGAGGGGAAGGAAGGCTGCTGGCCCGTTTACAAGAGGGTCTGGGAAGAATGAGGTAGGGCAGGCAGTGTCCCAGGCAGGAACAGGTCCGTGCCATGGCCGGTCCAGCCTCCCTCGTTCCTGCTTCCCCTTCAGACTCGAGGACAGAAAGAGGCTGCTTCTGATGGCCTCGCTGTCCTGAGGCAGTTTCCTACCAAAGAGGCAAGAGGCCTTCTTCTTCACCCACGCTGGCCACATGCTGGCCAGTGAACGAGGAAGCATGAGGGGCCTCCACGAGCATGGTTTACTGCCTCCAGGGAACCTGCCTGAGGCGGGTCCAGCTGCTCCCTTGGACTTGGTGCAAAGGGAGAGAGAACAGCATGCAAGTGTGGAGAAGGGGCCCTAACTCCTGCGACCATCAGCGGCCACACCATCACAGGCTGGGGGGCAGCCACCGGCCGCTGCGCCAGTGACACACGGCTCCTAAGATCAAAGGTCAGAGCCCGGCGTGGATGAGTGGCATCCGTCCGAGCTGAGTAAGACCCGACGAGGACCATGGACTCTCCACCAGCTTGGCCATCCGTCCTGCGCCCGCCGGGTCCAGCGGGCGGGGGGAAACGGGCACTGGGAAGACAGACACCAGGGCAGACACTCTGATCCCAAGAAAAACAGCAGGCAGAATTCCTGAGTTTCCGGATTCTGCTTACAGACTTGGACAGTCCATGGGGGTGGAGGCCCGCTTTCCTGCCAACCGTGGCGAGAGCCAGATAAAATTTTCCTGGTCTTATTTTAGGATGGGTAAGGCCGTAAACAAGCTCAGTGAGCAGTCCACAGACGGCCTGTCTAGACCCTTCCTTGAAGCAGAAGGTCACCAGGGAGGCAGACATCCCAGATGTCCTGAAGGCATGTGACAAAGAGCTGTAGCCCGGCCAGCACTGGCTTCTGGACAGGGACAGTTACCTCACCTTCCCAGTGTCAATGGCGGAACCATGCAGCCTGCCTGGGGAGGCTTGAGGTCAGAAAGGGAGCCGTGCTGCTCAGGAGCCCAGAGGGAGAGATGACATGCCTCCCTCCACAAGCATAGCCGGGCACGGCACGGGTTGGGGGGAGGTCTGCAGAGGGCAGGGAACGCTGGTGCATCAGGCTTGGGGATGGCAAAGTACAGAGGAAATTAAGAGGGGGTTCCAGTAGAAAAGCCACAGAGAGTTCTGAAATACACTTACTAAAAATAAAGACCATCAGGATCCCAGGAAATACTAGTTTAATGGCTAAAATCAGAGGCTCTGGATCCTACTGTCAGGTACGACAGGCCTGTCGCTCACTCTGGGGTCCTGCTGCTGGCTCTGGGGTCCTGCTGTTAGTTCTGGGGTCCCGCCCACTCTGCCGCTCACTCTGGAGTCCCACTGCTAGTTTTGGGGTCCTGACAGCCCTGCCGCTCGCTCTCGGGTCCCTCCTAGCACCACTGCTCACTCTGGAATCCCACCAGCCCTCCCACTCACACTGGGGTGCTGCCCACCCGCCCCCCTCTCTCTGGGGTCCCGCCTACCTCCTGCTCACTCTGGGGTCCCACTGCTCCCTCTGGAGTCCCTCCTAGCCCCACCACTCACTCTGGGGGCCTGCCCATCCCCCACTAGCTCTGGGGTCCCGCCCGCCCCCATCACTCACAGATGGGCTTCTGTTTCCTAACTGGGAAATAGAGATAACATTTGTACCTAACTCTTAGGAGTGTTTTGGGTAATAAATGAACAAATAAGTAAATAAAATATGGAAACTTCACTGAACAGTGCCTGGCCTCTAGGGGTCACTCTGTGAACGTCAGACGTTCCCATCATCATTATCATATTTATGCCACCACCGCCCACACCGCGGCAAGACTGGGTTTCCCTCCCCAGCCTGCAACCCACCAAGGCCCAGGCCATGGCAGCCGATTTCTCTGGCAAGCCGGCTACTGACGCTTTGACCCTGGGTAGGTCCCCGCACTCTCTGCGTCCCGGTTTCCTCCCAGAGGAAATGGCTCTGATACACGCAGCGCACAATCCCACTTGTAAGGTAGAAACTTTTAGCGTAAGGAGGTGGCTGCCGTCTTCTGAGTCAGGTTTTCTGCCTTGCCCAGACCCTATTCCAGACCAGGATACCACATGGAAACTCTTCCACTTGCGGAAGTCCAGGTGCCTGAGAAACCCCTCATTTATCCAGAGATCCCAGCCAGTGCAGACGATGTGGCGGGGGGGGGGGGGGGGGGGGGGGGATTATTTTGTCAGAGAACCAACATTCATCTCTAGGTAACAAATTGTTACTTTTTATCCTGCTTATGAGACGGTTTCTGAAACACACGGATACATCCCAGACTTAACAAACGGAATTCTGGCCAACAGATCAAAAGTTTCCTAAGGCCAAAGGAACAGCAGCAAGAGGAAAAGAAGCAAAAGATCCCACACGTTCCCTCCCTTCTTCCTGAAGGAAGAGCCGGCACATCCGTCCTGACCCCACAGCCAGGCGGCCTGGCGCTGGAAGGGGGGCGTGCGCTCACCTGCTTCGCAGCAGCCTGGCTTGGAGGTAGGGAGCCCCGCGTCAGCACCGGCGGGCTCCCGGGGCCGCAGAGCTCAGGGAAAGGGTTGGGGATGGCCGGCAGAGACGAGGTTCGGAGCTCCTGGTCTTCTTCCTGCAGGCGTCTGGGAGGAGAGACACACCCGCTCGTTAAAGGTTTGCTGTCGTCCCCGACGCAATCCAACAATCCCACATCTGGGGATGTGCCCCCCAAAAAACTAAAGAGGGGCTCAAATAGACACCTGGATCCCAGGGTCACAGCAAGACGCGTCACAACAGTCAAACCCGAGTGTGCATGGAGGCGAGAACAGACACACAAACGTGGTCCATCCACACAAGGGGACACCAATCAGCCCGCCCAAGGAAGGAACTCAGACACGTTACAGCAGGGATGAACCTCGAGGACACGGTGCTAGGTGACAGAAGCCAGTCACAGAAGGACAGATCTTAGGACAGTCCACCTCTGTGAGGCACATGGGGTCGCTAAGCCCCTGGCTAGAACAATGGTCACTGTCAGGGACTGGGGCAGGAAGAGGAGCTTCTGCGTCACGGACAGAGTATCACTGCTGCATGATGAGCAGGTCCTAGAGATACGTACACAACACCATCAGTACACGCAACACTAGGCACCTGTTCACTTCAACACAGCTGGGATGGTCCATTTTGCTGAATGTATGGTACCAGGACGGGAAGTCTTGTTTTTTTGTTTTTGTTTTGTTTTTAAAGCTGCCCTTCTCAGACTCAGGGTCCAGATTCCCTCCCTTATTAAACATGTGGGGGCAAGAAGCACCGTGAACACGCTTATATCCCAAACAATGCCCCCCACAGGGCCTGTACCAGGTGTTCTCTCCAAAAAACTCATGGGTTTTATTCCCTGAAAACCGATGTATGAAGAGGTGTAGGAGCCATTTCCAGGAGAACCCCTCTTCCCGATGCCTCTGAAGGGATCACTTCTCCAAACACATAAAGGCACCAGAAGCGGCTCCGTGTGTCCTCATTGGTGTCCCGGAACAAATGCTTATTTATACAACAAGGTGGCTGATCGTGACTGCGCTGGGACTCAGTGTTCCGTGTCGCTACCTCCCCAGAGCACGAAGGCCTGGGTTTGCATCTGCTCAGAAACTCCCCACAGCACCCCACTTCACAGCGCCAGGCACCACCGCATAGCACGTCACACTGCCAGCGCTCGGGCATTTCCTCCCGAAAATGTAACACCCGCCTCTCCTACAACTATACCAAACACCCACATTGAGATCAATCAGATGCAAGTATGAAAATAGCAGAAGAACCAAGTTCAGAGTCAAAGCAGAGACGACAGCAAAGTGCCAGTCTATTTCCTGTCCCCCAGGAGCGGAGGACACCGCTGCCCAGTGTCCAGGCGTCCACCTGCAGAAAGGGAGCACAGCCCAAGATGCCACTCAGCATCCCCGGTCCCTGCCAAAACTATGTCTCAGGAAGCCCTGGCACTGGCCGTGTCTTCCAGGAATTGGTGCAGTCCTTTGACAGTTCAACTAAATTAATGATGCATTCACTTTCTCGGGAGTTTGCCACTGGAGAAATGCTCCGTGATCACTTTACAGGTTCTCTGTTTACCACCTGATCCTGATGCTGGAGGGGCCTGCCGGGCCATTCCCAGGGACCAGGATGCGCCCACTTACTGCACGACCGCACCCACAGCCGGAAGGTGGTCCGAGCTGTGGTGTGAGATGGCCCTTCTCTAGCGGCTCGACAAACATACCAGAAAGCGGATGTGCGTGGTTAAGAGAACCCTCTCTTCCCCTACCAGCCTCTGTCCTGGCAAAGTGTCTGGCTGACACGTGGACCTTGTTTCCCAGAGCCGGAGCAGGGGACATGAAGCTGGGCCCCTTGTCAATATATTCCAGCCCGAGGATGACCCCTAGCCGGTGACAAACCCAAAGCATGAGAGTTTTATAATATACAAGATCCAACGTTCTGACCCCCTAGGGGTTAGCAAAAGCGTCTCTTAACAGGCTGCTGTGAGAAATGTTAAAAACCATGTTTAGCGCGGTGAGACTATCCTACATGGTAGTGTATGGATGGATTCGGGTCATTACACAACTGTCCACACCCCCAGGACAGACGATGCCGACAGTGGCCTTTGGGGGCCGACACTCCTGGGGCTCATCGACTATACCAAAGTTACCACTCAGAGGGGGACGTGGATAGTGCAGGAGGCCGTGCGTGTGTGGTTCGCATGGGACATACTTCTGGATTTCTCTCCAGTGTGCTATGAACCCAAAACCCATCTTTCAAAAATAAGTCCTTATTTGGAAAAACCAGACGTTATAATAAGTGAACGAGGATATCCTTCCGCTGAAATAGCAAGACCAGGTAAATCCACAGCAATGGAAATGCAGGTGGGTGGCCGCGGGGCCCTGGGAAGGGGCAGTGTGGAGACACTGAGCACTGGGCAAGGGGTTTCTGCTGGAGGGGTGAGGGCCTTCTGGAACTAGGGAGAAGTGGTGGGAATACAACCCTGGGAGAGTACTAAAAACGACTGAATCGTACGCTGTAAGTGGTTCATTTCCTGTTATGTGAGCTTCACGTCAATAAATTTTTCTTAAAAATTAAAAGGAGAACAAGAGTCCCATGCTGACTTTACGGCAGTTCACAAGTACCGTGCGAAGCAAAACTAAGAGACATTACACGGAACTGGAGACAGTCCCTGTTCCGGAAGCTGCGTCCCTCCATAGTTGAAAACCAAGACATGGAAAGGGGGCAAAGATGCAGGGATGTTGGGAGTCGGGGATGGGGAGGAGAATGGCAGGCCTGTGCTCTGTCATCTGCCGGCTGGAACACGTCCACTGCCTGCTGCTGTCCCTGTAGTACACTCCTTCAGGATTGGAGGCCCCAGTGGTAACCTCTTCCAGGAAGCCCTCGCTGCCTTCCCCAGCTTCTGCTCTGCACCTGTCCCCGTTGGCTCTGTACACCCCACTCCATGGGCCTCCCACACAGCACCGGGCCCAGTAGGTCTTGGAGCTCCTCAGGGCCCCTCAGGCTGGGTTTGCATCCGGATCCCCCCCTCCGTAGGTGGGGGCCAGTCACTACACCTAGGGCCTCAGTTTTGTCAGCTGGGCATTGAGGGCCACCACACCACCCACCTTGAGAGATATGCTGGCCATCGTACCAGCTAACAAATGAGGATTCAACAGGAACTATACAGAGGAAGTGCTTAGCACACACAGGAAGTGCTCCACAAAAAACCTCACTTACAAAAAAAAAAAAAAATCTTTGGGTATCCCACATTGGTCACCCCATTTTTAAAACATAATTGAAGGTAAGAAACAATGCTACTTATTTGAGAGAAGTGAGGTAAGGCCTGAGGCCAGGTGTCCACTGTGCTGCAGGGAGAGTGTCTGCTGCCCTGTGGTGCAGGCCTGCCCAGACACCTCCCATGGGACTTAGCACAGGCAGCCCCAGGGCAGAATGTGGCCCAAATTTTAGGCTCAAGGGCTCCAGGCAACTCAGGGGCCTGGGCCTTCTTGTCCATTCTCTGCCCTGACTCAGCTTCCGGTGTGACCGCTGTGCCGGCTGTGACCGTCCTTTCCAGGGGTTCCCTACTCCAGGCTTCTCTGGACATGTGACCGACAGACTCCACACCCAGAGAAGTGCACAGGAGGAAAGTGCATCTCTTCGCGGACTGACTGCACAGGGTCCAAGAACACAAGGGTGATGCCCCACAAAGCAGAGTGGGGTGAAAACACCAGGAGAGAGAGGCAGGGGAAGGCCAAGAGCCAAGGGGCAGGCGACCACCCCTGCAGACAGCTCTGTGCTGACCCCGCTGGCCCGAGACAGAGCAGACGGCCTTGGGTGAGAGGGTAGCCTGTCTGCAGAACCCCGGGGAGGTCAGACCAGAAAGAGCCTTATACAGGGCGCCTGGGTGGCTCAGTGGGTTACGCCTCTGTCTTCGGCTCAGGTCATGATCTCAGGGTCCTGGGATTGAGCCCCGCATCAGGCTCTCTGCTCAGCAGGGAGCCTGCTTCCCCCCCTCTCTCTGCCTGCCTCTCTGCCTGCTTGTGATCTCTCTCTCTTTCTCTATCAATAAATAAAATCTTAACAACAACAACAAAAGAGAGCCTTATAGAAGTTTCTGGAAGCAGAGAGCACCCCACCCCTCCACCCCCAAGCAGAGGAAGCGAGATCCCCGGAAGATGCCGTTCCGAGAAAGGTAGCAGCCACGAACACCCCACCCTGACTGAGGCCCAAAACAGAGGGCAACACCAGCCTCGCACTAGAAAGCCCAGGGAGGCACTAGAAAGCTCAGGGAGGCCTCGCTCCGTCACCCATTCTCTCCCTCCATCCTCACCCGAAAACCTCCAAGGCCCAGCCCACAGGGACCAGGCGGCAGCCACAGAGAGCTTCTCAGCTCCGTTTCACAACCTCTGCCCCCGGAAGGCCCGTGATGCCTCCAGCACCCCATTCTCAGCAGCTGTGGCGCTGGCTGCTCCCGCCACACCCTCGAGACAGCGCAGAGACACGCGCCCGGCTCAGGCCGTCCCCCACCACCCCCCGAAGTTAGGTGCGGACACCTCCCGTCTGTCCCGCTCTGCAGCCGCTGCGGGACACCAGCATCTCTAGGCTGGTCCCTGAAACAGCCTCCAAGTCAGCTGCGCCCTAACCGGCCGGCACCCGCCCCCCGCCCCGCCCCCCCAACCAGGCTGCCAGAAGGCTCTGCCGAACCCTAACCCAATCTCCTGGCTCGCCTCTTCAAATCTTTCCCCGTCTCGCCCCTCATATGGCTCACAGAGGCCTTCGGAAGGTGGCCCCACCTGTCAGGGTCATCTTTGTCCACCGCCCTGCGTGGAGGTATGATCGACACTTGGAAAGCAGGACGCCTGTGTGTGACATGAGCGCGCGGTGTGACCCATCACCAGGGTCGCCTGCCAGACACACCACAGCCTGCGGACGCGACGCCCCCTCCCCGCTCTCTGCTGTGATCTGGAAGCCCCTCCCTCTCAGCCAGGTTCTCAGTCTACACCACACCAGGGTACTGGGACGTGTGGGCTCTGTGCTGCAGGAGATCCTCTGGACCCGTTCCCCGTGTAGCAACAGCACTTGGGATGCTCTGTCCCCTCCCCACCAGCCCCGAATTTCCAGAGGCTGTGTCTCCTGCAGGGACCCCCCCGTGGGATGCCCCTTCTCCAGGCCCCCAGACCCCACTGTGGGCAGTAAGGCCCTCGAGCCCTCAACAGACCATCCCGGGTCCTTCCTCCCTTATTTCCAGAGCATTCTCTTAAGAGGATTTCCCTCTCTTATCATGGAGCAGATGCTCCATGGATGTTGTCCAAACCGAACTGGGTGCCAGGTCCAAGCCCGTGGGGCCGAGCTGGATGGAGAAAATGAACGTATGGACGCTCAGAGAGCCGTGTCGCATCCCCGTCCCCGGAGACAAGCCCCTCCAAGCCCCAGGTCCCACCTGACGGCGAGGATGTGCACAGGCTGGGAACGCGGCGTCTGCAGGGACCTTGTTCCCGAAGGCGGCGGCTGGCTGCGGGCGTGCTGGCCGTTCTGGAGCAGGGGCGCCGTCTCCGACTGCATGCTACAGGATGGGTACAAACTCTCCAGCGACGCGTTCACATCGTTCACCAGGGCTTCCAGGTCCACGTCATCCTCTGGGCGTACGGGCCAACCGCGAGAAAACAGAACAGAGCAGGACGTTAGCGGCAGCAGCGAGGGGTGACAGGCACCTGGGCACCTTGGGGATTGGCTCCCAACACTCATACTACTCCACACAACCCAGCAAAGGCAGGGAGCGTGACTGAGCTTGTGCATCCCAGAAGGAACCGTACATAGTACACGAATCAGTATTTGCTGACACGATCCCTGGGCACCATGGAGCCACCGTCCAGCCACGTCTCTTTGGTCTGCACGGACAGGACCCAGCTTTGGAGCCTCTGCCTGGCTCACGGGCCCCTCGGTGTGGATGGGCCACACAGCATGACCCCACCGCTCCGGCCCCAGCTGGCCAGACCACAGGTAGATGTCAAGCCCTAACTAGGTGGATCAGGACTTCTCCCTTCCCCAAAATTCTAGAGGTGAGAGACACAGGAGCTGAATGGCACCCAACATGGACAGGGGCCTTGGCCTGCTCAGGGCTCCAGGAGGCCCACACACGCAGATGGGCTCATGGGGGGAGCCCTATGGAGCATGCACCTGCTGACCTCCAGGTGCCCTCCTCTGCCCTCAACGGGCCTGACAGCTGGGGGAGCCTGGTCTTTGCGGAGAAGGCCTGACGCAGACAGAAGCCCAAAGAATGTCAGAGGGAAGGACAGAAAACAGAAGGAGATGTGCTCCAGAGACTCTGATGGGAACTTGGACGTGCCAGCTTCGCCGGGACGCAGGTATTTGGTCAAGTAAGGGGGTTTTTGTTTTTTGTTTTTTTTGTTTGTTTGTTATTTTAGAGAGAGCACACAGTGGGGAGGAGCAGAGAGAGTTTTAAGCAGACTCCCCGCTGAGCAAAGAGCAGGATGCAGGGCTTGATCTCAAGACCTTGAGACCACGAGCTGAGGGGAAAACAAAGTCAGATGCTTAACTGACTGTACCACCCCGGCGTGCCTCTATGAAATATTTTTTAGATGAGAGTAACATTTAAATCAGTAAGCTCTGAGTAAGACTGCTCTCTAGAATGTGGGTGGGCCTTGTCTGATCAGTTGAAGAGAAGAAGAGTTTAAGAGAAAAAGACTACAGTCCCCGAGGACAGAAGAATTCTGCCCCCAGACTTGAACTACAACTCTTCCCTGGGTCCCCAGGCCGCTGGTTGCCCTGAAGATTTTGGACATGCATCTCCACAATCATGTGAGCCAGTTCCTTAAACCCCCTCCCCCATATACACATAAATGCACATCCCATCGGTTCTGTTTCTCTGGAGAGCCTTCACTATACACCATGGAGTGGGGAGGGGGATTAGTCAGCACACTTGGAGATGTGGAAGCAGCTGGGGCAGGCGGCAGAGACAGAGGTTGGAGATGGGACCCAGACTCCGAGCAGCCTGGCGTGGCAAGGCGAGGCTGTACTCTGGCCGGGAGCTCTGGAAAGCATAGTCCCTACAATCGAGAGCTGAAGCTGCTCTGAGGTAGGTTCTCTTATTTGTAACCCACTGCAACCCAACAGCACTGCCCTCTTTGGTGCGTTTTCAGCTCTGTCACTTTGCACAACATGGCCAACGTAAACGAGACCCATCTTACCCTACTGTGGCGCTTTGCAAGCTGGGTCAGCCACAGGCCCACCTGCTCCTGTAAGTGATGCCCACTGAGCACCACGGGCTCAGGGCCCAAGACAGCGCAACCCCCGCCAAGCTAGGGCCCAAGCCCCAACAGGCAGGAAGGCAGAGCAGAGAGGTCACCCACCGGGAACGTGTCCATCCCGGCCCCGCTCCTGCTATGGGCTCCAGACCCAGGACACAAGGCTCGGCTTTCTACCTCTCACCCCACAAGCCCGACACGGGGTTCACAGTGGAGCTGCATGCGGGGGGGTGACAGGAGGAAGCTGGTCGTCACCTTGCACCATAACAGAGCCCCGCATGTGGTAAGCACAGGTAGCTGTAACTCGGTACACCTGTTTCACGGATGCCTTACGACACAATATACGTGGGGGACCACGAGCTGGTGTACCAGCTGAGGAACGGACCCAAGGGATCAAGCACTTTGCCCGTGATCACACACAAGTGCAAAGGAGCGAACCCTGAATCTGAAAACAATCTTTGCAGCCACCAGGTGTGTGCTCTATGCATGAGCTCACAGACCTTTCTGGAACCTGCCCCCATGACTCTCCCCCTCCCCCCACCTGTTGCAGGACCCCTTGTGCATTACAGAGAGATGTCAGTTTCGTCCAGTCCTGGAATTGGCCTTTCTTTCTTTCTTTAAAGATTTACACCTTTGCTTCGGCTTCCCCACTCGTTAGGGAAAAGGGCCCAAGAAGACAGAGCAGAGCTGAACAGTGACAAAAACTTCCTGAGAGAGGATGTCTGGCACAGATGTCAAAGGGGCATGGGGTCTGGGGGTGCAGGGGGCCCCAAGGCTACAGCCAGGGAGGGCGTGCAGCTGGCTGGGGGTGGGCTGGGGTGGAGACCAGCTGTGGGAAGACCAGGCAGAAGCAGAAAAGCCACAGACCCTCGGCTTCTCGCCCCCCAACGGTGCTAGGGCAGGGGTCTGAGGAAGGCCCGGACACGGGTGCTACACACAGTAAGCATCAGATGGACAGACAGACGGACTGACAAGAGAGAAGCCGATGCTTCCGAAATAGTAGGAAGCAAGATCAGCAAGAGCTGAGTGGAGTGGACAGGGACGCGCAGTGTGAATCCGAACCCACATCGCGACCTGAAACCTGCGAGCAGGGCCCCACACGTCTAGGGGTCTGTATGAGAGGGGGAAAGATGCTGCCTTAGCTTGGAGTCAAAGATTAATCCTGTGGCCAGACAGTAAAAGGACAAATGTACTGAAGTAATAATTCATCGTTACTGTGTGATCAATACTTAATCGATCACAAAGGAGAACTCCAGAGTCAGCAGGCAGAAGTCTTGCTCAGAGTTCGGGGGCAGGGAGGTGAGTGGGACAAGTGGGGCTCATGGAAAATCCGGACCCCTGAAGGGTCCTTGTCCTCCTGTCTCCTGCCCTCATCTGTAAGCCGAGGAGCAGGGGCCAGGAGAAGAGAGCGGCCACCACATGGGGGACCCCCCCTCAGCTGTGTGTTCACTGACAGCTCCGGGTACTCACCTTCGAGAACAAGTACAAGTCACACTGCAGCTCACAAGTCTGGGGCTTCCGGAACGTTCTAGAATGTGCCCTACACTCTTATTTAGCTGCCACATGATAGCTGCCTGATTTGAGCTCCGTAACACTAACAAGCCCAACTCATCCCGTGAACAACCCAAGCATTTCTCCCTTAATGGACCCTTTAAGAGCCGGTGAGGGGTGAAGCCCAGAGCTCACGGTAGTTCCCGAGTCGGCCTCAGGTCAGGCCCCTGCATGCCATGGGCAGGGTGGCTGAGGGGCACCGTGGCCCAGTGGGCTTTCTCCAGCTGCAGTTCACACGTCCTCAAAACCCGGAGAAAATCCAGCAGAACACACCGACCACTGCTTCCACTTATGTGCCCCCAAGATACAGGCTCGCTGTCTGACACGTTTCTTCTGAGAAAATGCAGTGTGCTGACCGCCCCCCACCCAGGTGGGTTTTCACTGGAGTTATCTTTCCCCTATGAAAGCCCCTGGCACTGGTGTCTTCCGTCCTGCCCTTCTGCTCCTTTTTGGGGCCGGCCAGGTCCCTCCCACCTGGGTCACCGCTCTCGGCAGTCAGGGCCACTATGCTTTCGGGAACATAACGTCATTCTGACACTCCTCAGAGTCATTGTGACGGTGAAGAATAAAAGCCCCAGAGGGTTAAAGCAAGGTGTGTCCCCAACGTGCTTTTCCTCTTCTGAGGTGCATTACTGACAGACCTCCCGGCACATTTAGAAGCGCGGACGTTAGACAAAGCCAGGTGACTCTGGTCACACGTGGGTGGCAGGCTGTAGTTTTCCTGAATCAAATCCAACCGCCATACCACCATGTCACCAACTTCGTGTATTTTCCACAGCTCTTAGAGCAAAATCGAAGCCTTTTAAAAAATCTAAAATATCCTACTCAGGAGGAAAAAAAATCCCACTCTTTGACAAACTTTCAAATTTCTGTGGCTCAATTAGGATTTCATTTGTTTAGATTATAGAATCACTGGGGGAGGGGGTGCCTGGGTGGCTCAGTCAGTGAAGCCTCTGCCTTCGGCTCAGGTCATGATCTCAGGGTCCTGGGATCGAGCCCCACGAGTCCTTGCTCAGTGAGGAGCCTGCTTCTCCCCTCTCTCTGCCTCTCTCTCAAAAAAATAAAATCTTAAAAAAGAAAAAAAAAAGTGCTACACTACGATATTACGGAAGTCACCAAGACCTTACTGAGGTGATGGTCGGTTCTTGCAGAAACGCTTGGAGTGGCTCACATTCCGCACGTCCCGTGGTGTGGCCAGCCCTAGGCCTTCCCTGTAGGGATCACCACCCACCCGTGAGGGCCCCTCCGCGGAGAAGCAAACACTGGGCACAAATGAGGCAGATGCTTCCGGAAATGGGTGCTAAGATAAAGTGTCTAATCAGTGCAGCCCTCACGCCAAAATACCTCCCCGAGACGCAGCCCTGGCAGGCACGCAGAGGAGAAGGGAAAACAACTCCACATACACAATTTCACGTCACATGGGCTCCTGAGGACGGATGTGCAGCAGATATAGGTCAAACAACACGGCTATAAATCAAGTTATTAATAGTTATTTTGCCTCCTCAAATAACCAAGTCCCACACTGGACGCTGACTTTTGTCCCAAATATTTGGGGAGCTCATCTGATCTCCAGCTCCCATGTGCCTCTGGCCTCCGTGCCACGAGCGAACGGAGGCTGCTTCACTTCTAAAATAGATCTAAACTTGGTGAAACAAACTGGCGTCTGGCTCCCCAAGGATGACCTGGGGCACGCATCTTCCATAAACCAAGCCAGGACGAGGCCAGGGGCTCACCGGCTGACTGCAGGCATGGAGGCCAGCGTGAGTTAGAGACGAGGCTCCCCCTTCTCACCCCACCTGACCGCCCTTGCTGCACCCTGCTGGGCCCAACTCACCACACAGTGTCCTCTTGAACCTCTGGAATAGGAAAGAGGACACTGAACTGCATGGCCCCTCACAGAAACGCGACTTGCCCGACATGCTCAGGATACACGTACGGCCTGTCTGTGCTCCCCAGACCCACGTGAGCACCTGTTACCTGACCTGACCACGCACCGTCTCCCTGCCTCCTCCCATCTTCATAGAGAAGGGACGCTCCTAAGCATAATGGGGCCAAGCACCCTTGCTTAGATGCGAAAACCCCAGATGGTGACAGATTATTAAGAGCAAGAAAAAAAAAGAAAAACATCAATGGCACTGGTGAGGTTGGACAGAATAGAAAATAGAGATCTTGGCCTCCTTCATGATGCTGGCACATGGCTCCTAAGAGCCTTATGATTTCCTAAGCCGTAACAGCAATGGGAGCATTTTTTGTTCTAATATTTGGTCTTTTGTGGCTCCTGAAATAGCTCCCGAGCTTTCACAAAGGCAAGAGGATCATCTTTTGTGATATAACATTCTCTTATTCATTACAAGCCCCTTTGCTTCTTCGTCTTCTTTTTTTTTTTTAAGGTTTTATTTATTTGACAAAGAGAGAGCGAGCACAAGCAGGGGAGCGGGGGAGGGAGAGGGAGAAGCAGACTTCCTGCTGAGCAGGGAGCCTGAGGCAGGACTCAATCCCAGGACCCTGGGATCATGACCTGAGCCGAAGGCAGACGCTGACTGGGCCATCCACGTGTCCCTTGAAGCCCCTTTCAACCACACCTGAGTTGATATCAATCAGGTGCTTTAGGGGAAGCCATAAGATAACCACAGGAATGGCGCTGGTTGCCGAGGGGACCAACAGTGGGACTAGAGGGTTGGGAGGGTCAGCCCCACTCCCGGACCTCGGGGAACAAGAGACAGGGGCCAGAGGTCCAGTTCATCAGATTTAAGCCATCGTGCCAACTGGGTGAAGCACCCACATAGAAAATGCAAACCCACAAGGTTTGCAGAGCCTCTAGGTAGGCGGACACAGAGAGGAGCTGGGAAGGTGGTGTGCCCCCCACAGAAGTCCCGAATGCCTTCCCATGCCTTGCTCAGTGCCTCTTTGCCACCTGACTGTCCCCAAGCTGCATCATTTACAACAAACCAGGACTCTGACTACTACACCATCTGCCTAAGTTCCACGGGCTGTCTAGTCAATGACTGAACCAAGCAGGGGGCGTCAGGATGGAACCACGCGCCATCGGGCACATCCGGCGGGATATCAGACAATGCCTGATGGGGGAAGAAAGCCCGAGCATCTGGGGTATGGAGGTGTGGAGTCAGCACAGAGAAGAAAAGAGAACTTTCTTTACACAAAGCGCTAGGGCTGAAAAGTTCCCAACACATACCTAAAGGCCAATGTTCTTTTTGTTTTTTTTAAGATTTTATTTATTTGACAGAGATCACAAGTAGGCAGAGCAGCAGGCAGAGAGAGAGGAGAAGCAGCTCCCCGCTGAGCAGGGAGCTCGATGTGGGGCTCGATCCCAGGACCCTGGAATCATAATCTGAGCCGAAGGCAGAGGCCCAACCCACGGAGCCACCCAGGTGGCCCAAGGCCCATGTTCTTATATGTTTCTATCTGTCCAGGAATGAAAGATCCAGACTGCAACGGCGTTTTCAACCTAAACCATGCTCCCTTGGCAAGTTATGTTGGATGACCTCTGAGCCATTCAAACCTCGTGCAGACAGAACTCAACATTCTACTGACATACCTTTTGCACACCAATTAATCTTCTACTCTCACAGATTCCTGCCACAAGTATTTAATCTTTAATTGGCACCGCTGGGCTTAAGGAAGCAGCAGAAGGAAATCAGGTGTTACCCTGGAGAGAGAGTGGGCCTCTGCTGTATTCATGATAGTTAGAGATACTCAGAAAACCTAACAGCAGAGATTGCCTGACCACAGCGCCAAATACAAAGGCAACATTCAATTCCTGTCATCTAAAAAAATAAAATGCATCCCACAAAGCTTTATTTCAGTGGTTACTACAGGCAGGTAGGATTTGAAACAAATAAAAACCAGAGAAGAGAAACTTCGTTTTCCAACCTTTGTGGGAAATGGTGATCTCCTCTCCACCCACCTCCCCCAGACGATGGCAAATGACGCGGTCAGTGTCTGTGAACTGAGAAAATGCATATCACACAAGCTGGCTGTGTGTGTGTGTGTGTGTGTGTGCGTGTGTCTGTGTGTGTGTGTCTGTGTGTGTGTTATGTGTCTTGCATTACAACCATATATGCGCATCTGAAAAGGAGCCCTGCCTATGCTTTTTGTGGCCTCCGGGCTCTGGTCATCACTGAGCCGATCTACGCAGACTCCCCACGCCAGGCCCAAAGCACGTTCCCTGAATGCACCCGCGTTAGCCACGGATGGAGAAGGATCAGTAACTCAGGAAGGAGTGGCTGACATCCTAAGTCTCTCACGGACAAGTCCCACAATCCCAAAACCCTGACACCAGGAAGTAGTCCATGACTGAAAGACTCCCACACTTATTAGCCCCCGGCTGTGTGCACACACTGCTACCCAGGAGGGACTCGAAAGACTGGCTGGTGGATCCCATATTCAAGTTCACGGGCTCCTTCGAACCGTGAAGGCAAACACTGGACATACGTTATGCCCTCGCAGCCCGTGGCAGCTCACCCCACTCCCTGTCCTTCCCAGTATAGCCACTGCAGCTTCGAGCCCGGGAATCACTGAGCACGGGTCTTCCTGCTCTCATGCTGGGCGTGATGGAGCACGGTCCTGGGTGCCCATAAGCACGGTGGGGTCAGGGATGATCCTGAACGATCTACAGATGTGGCAGCCTGCGTCGCAGAGCTCCAGCGCGTACGCACAACTTCTCCTTGCCATCCCACGGAAAGCTGAAGACCTCCAGAGGGTCTCAGGAATTAAGAGGCACCAATTTCACACCTCATGGCTAGGCAAAGCGAGGCCCAAAGAAGTGGCGATTCAGTGTGTCACACGGTGACCCAGCAGCCTTGTCGGGGGCCTGACTTCTGAGCTGTGCATCCATGTGCAGATTAGTGGTTGTCACCACCAATGACCCCAATTACCAAGGGCTTATCAGGTGCCCCTCCGTGTCACATCGCTGACAACGTTAATCTGCAAAGTAATGACAGGTACCATAACCCTTACATTTAACATTTAGCAGTGAGACAATCTGATGTTCGGTGGGGTCAAGGTCCCACAGCTGCTGGCAGAAATGCCCCAGTGAGAGCCGCTGACACTCTTTCCTTCAGGAGGGTCAAAGTGCTTGCTCTCACGAGGGCACCCTCGGTCATGCCACCCTACCATGATGGTCACGTGTCTGGCAGTCCTCCAGCCTAGGCCACCCCCCATGGCACCAGCGTGCCTGCTCACATTCAGCTTCCTCCACGACTGGGGCCGAGGAGATGGTGTGGACAGCACTCCTGGTGACCAGCACAGGGGTGGGCTGCTGGGGCTGATGCAGAATGGGGCCCAAGGCCACCAGTGGGGATAGGGGTCTAGCTATGGAGAGGAGTCAAGGGTATCTTCCAGAAGAGAAATATCCCATCTAAGAAATGGGTGCCAGGACCGAGTCAGGAGGCAAAACAAGAACTGGGACATCTCCAGGCCATGGAGGCTGGGAGGCGGAGGAGGGGTGACACAGGGACCCCTGGGGCTGACTTCCTGGGTGACTCACCTGGTAACCCCAGGAAGACCGGCTTGGGAAGGTCCAGGACCAGGCTGCTCATTTCCTAAGCTGCACTAAACATGGACCCCACTTCCTAATAAGCATTAGGTTTTGGTACAAATATGTACACTTCTCCACCAATCCTATGGATTATGGGACAAGGAGGTGTCCCAACCCACCAGTATTCATGTGTGCGTCTTAGGACGGCTTATGCAAAGCTCAACCATAAGTGGACAGAACCTACAGAAACACAGAGAGCCCAAGATGCCTTCCAGCTGTGCCAAGAGCTCTTCCCAAATCTCCCCAGAGCAGCTCCTGGCCAGGGCTAGAATAGGCCCAGGATGCTGCCTGCAGGGGCTCTCAGGGAGGGAGGCTGGGCCCTGTGTCCCCGTCGTCGTGACAGATTCCCCTTTCTCACCACTGGGGCCATGGGATACCCAAAACACTGCAATCCTCAGGGGGAAGGGTAAGCCACAAAGTCTGGGGCAGATCCCCCAACCAAAGGCAGATATCCCCGTGGCCAGACAACATTTACCTCTACCACCAAAGCAAACAAGCAAAAAAAGTTAAGATAATGATTAATCGCTATCAGCAGACTTTGATCTGAGATTCACGAGTTGAATCCATGTTTTAGAGAAGTGTCAAATGATTCCATTCCTCTCCCCGCCCCCCAACCCTGGCAACACCACTGTAAAAAGGGGAAGCCACTCGTTTCGCTCAGTGACTCTGTTCGCTGAAACTCAAGAACCGGAATCCCATGTTCGGGGAGGACCACCCAGCCAGAGTGCAAACTTGCCTTCTATCTTGGCCTGTGTCCTGCCTCACGGGTGCACGAAGCACCCAGACAGTGCTGAAGGCCTGTCAGGACTGAGGTGTTCTGAGCGTGGGAACATACAGCACAGGAAAAGAATTTTCCACTCCGGAGAAGATACATCCCACCCTGCAAGGACCAAGGACCTCAGCGACACATTATAGAAAAAAGCAGAGACTTAAGAGTGCAATCTCTATTTGTACTATTAGAAGACAACTGGGGCGGGGGGGACAGAGCCAGGAGCCCAAAATATCACTCAAAAAAGACAGAATTAATTGTGTCTTTCTCTTTCACAATTTACTGTGTTTCTTCTCCAGACCTCTGGTCCAGACCCCTCATTCTTCGACTACATCATAAAGCAGGCAGATGCTGGGCGCACGTAACTACGTAAACAGCTGGTCATTCTGGAAGGTTCTCACTTGCCATCAATCCTAAAAATATTAGTCCAAGAACGCTGGACTTGAAGAGGAAGAATCCAGGTCACAGTCCAAAAGTCTACCCGTCGCTAACACTGCTCTCTCAAAAAAGGCAAATTTTTAAAGGTAAATTAGACACTGGGGAGTCCTTATTACCTCATTCAACAGGAACGTTCGGTTTCCATGAATTTAACTCCGTAAGCGTAAAATTCACTCATCTGACAAACATTTACTGGGCACCAACTACATACCTGCCATTGTTCCAGGTACTGGAAATGCAGATGTTAACAAAACAGACAGGGTCCTCGTCACCTGAACGTAACCATGTCCCTCCAAGCTGTTTTGGGAAAGGATTCCCCCAGCGAAACAAAGTAGCAAGGGAGGCGATGACATCTGACTACCTCCACTGGGGACCCTGAACCTGCTCCCAGGTGGAGGCCAGTGAGGAAGGGACCAGCAGAGGAGACATCGCAGAGAAAGCAAGTGCCAGACCTCCAGCCAGCAGGAGGGAGTCCCGCCCAGGACCGAGCATCTTGGAAGAGAGGACAGGGACAGGCGAGAGGCGACAGCAGCACGGGGCGCAGTCTGTGCCGTCAGAAGAGAACCTTGGCACAGCCGATGGAGGGGCCACAGCAGAAGAGTGTCCCAGAGGCCAGACACGCTCCTCGCATGGTTATGCTCACTCCTGGCAGAAGAGGAGAGGTTTTTTGTTTTCTTTTTATTTACTTATTTGAGAGAGAGACAGAGAGAGAGAGCATGAGAGGGGAGAAGGTCAGAGGGAGAAGCAGACTCCCCGCGGAGCTGGAGCCTGATGTGGGACCCGATTCTGGGACGCCAGGATCGTGACCTGAGCCGAAGGCTGTGGCTTAACCAACTGAGCCACCCAGGTGCCCCAGAAGAGGAGAGTTTTAAACCGAGATCTCTGCTTACAGGCAAGACTGTCAACTACAGGGCATTCAGCTCTAAGAAGAGCCCGATTTCTAAGGCCTTAGGATGGGAAAAGTCGTTCCAGGGGAACATACCAGGCGATTCCAAGAAATGGCACAGCTCTCAGAACGGAAATGCCCAGGAGAGAGGAGCTGCCTTTCCAGGATGTTGGGGAAAACAGGGTTTCACCGGAAAGACTCTGGATGGGGCAGGCGGGGTCTGGGAATCTGGATCCCACGTCCCTCTCCAACTCGATGAATAAGGAACGGGAGTGACAGGGCAGCTTTGGTTTGTGAAAACAGCTTCCGGAGACTCACCCAGATTCATTCTGCAACTAACTCCTTGGAGCTGGGTCAGGGAAGGAAGGGAGGGCAGTCCTAACCAAAGGCTTATTATTCTTATGGTAATTATTTTTCAATTAAGAGAAATGAAGTGGTCTGTTCTGATGAATGCTGCAGGAGAAGCAGGGATCTCCCAGGCTGGGTGTGCAGGGGAGGGGGAGGCCACGGGTGTGATTTCTACTCTCTCCACTGATGATGCTGATAAGCATAAGCTCCCATTTCCTGAGCTCCTAGAGAGCGCCAGGTCCTGGGCCAGGCACCTCACAGCCCGGGCTGTTCCTCACCCTCTTACCAAACCAGTCAAGTAGGTATTTTCCAGATTTCAGCTGAAGATACGGAGGCAGAGACACTCAGCTCCCCAGACAAGGGGGTGCAGAGTCCAATCCAGATCTGTCCGCCTCCGGAGTTGGACATGTTGCCTCCGTCTTATATTTAACTTTCTTTTTTCCCCCTCACTGAACTTGAGTTTCTGGAAGACTAGGACCTTCATGTTCTTTCTCTTTTGCTTCACTGTCTAACGTCGCACCCGGCACACAACAGGTGCTCGGTAAATTGGAGTTGAAGACCTAAACAACAGAGTCAGCAGCCTCCGTCAATCCAGCTGCTGAGTTTTCTAGAAAGCCAGCCAGGCAGCATTCCAAACCCTCTGGTGCCCGCCGGGCCTCCGGTCCTGTAGTTCCTTGGAAAAAGGGCCTCCAGGTAGGTGACACGGAAGCCACCAGGTAGATAAGTGCTGGACTAATTCCAACAAGGGAGGACACGTGTCCAGGCATGGGGATGGTGCAGGAAGCGTTACCCAGCAGGCCAGAGCTGTGCCTGCCTGAGCCTCCCTGACCCTGTCGAGCCTACCAGGTCATCCCTGAGGTCACAGAGAGGACAGAAGAATGCGATTCTGTCCCCATCCTGGAAGAGCAGCCAACGCCCCGCTCCCTTTGGGGCATCCCCAACGTGAGAAATCTCGCTCCCTCTGAAAGCACCTCTTCCTCCAGGCCACAGTCTCTCTGGCTTCCCTGCCCCATTGTGGATGCAGCTGCACCTCCCAGGAGAAGACACGGCTTCATAGATCCTAAGTCCCCCTCGCTCCGCATGGCATCGCCCAGAGACACTGAACAGGAGGACTGGGGCTTGGTGGGAAGTCAGGCTCCGCACCGGGAAGAGCTCCATCTGCAGACGGAAGTTGAGAAGCAGGGTACGCTTCTCAAGCCATGGACGCCCTGCTCGCATCTCCAAGGAGCAGACACTTAGCCCTCAGCAGAGTCTGATTCCGTATCCCACAGGACCCACCTTCGTTGTCTGCTATGTCCACTGCCCTGTGTGCTGGTGAAGGAGGAATTCAGAGAGACAGCGTGGGCGGGGGTAGGTGGGGGGAGCACAGGAACATTCGCTGGGATCGCTAGTACAATGCTCACACCACACCCATGAGCTACGGGCTATCACGCACATGTCACAGATTAGAAAACCGGGGCTCAGAGAGGTGAAAACACAGGCGTCACAGAGCTCCTGGTGGACCCTCAGTTCCTACCCCGGTGAGCCTTAAAAGCCAACATTCTTTTTAGTTTGTTTTTCCCCAAAGATTAAAAATGAAAACGTGGGGGCGCCTGGGTGGCTCAGTGGGTTAAGCCGCTGCCTTCGGCTCAGGTCATGATCTCAGGGTCCTAGGATCGAGTCCCGCGTCGGGCTCTCTGCTCAGCAGGGAGCCTGCTTCCCTCCCTCTCTCTCTCTCTCTCTGCCTGCCTCTCCATCTACTTGTGATCTCTCTCTGTCAAATAAATAAATAAAATCTTTGAAAAAAAAAAAAAAAAAAATGAAAACGTGATCCCTGGTCTCATCTCAAGGAGCCTAGAAAGAAATGGGAAAGACAGACACACACTCGACAAACTATAAGACAGAACAAAATGTAAGAAGTTTTCAGGAGGAAACTTCTGGGTGGCTCAGTTGGTTAAGCATCTGACTTTGGTTCAGAACCAAGGATACTCTTTCATCACTGACCTTAATACAGAATTATACCTAAATCACATCCACTGCTTCCAAAAAGGGACTGATACTTCTTCAGATGGATGCAAAGGTCCATGTGTTCTATGGCTAATAAATTAAAACCTTGCTGCTCACTGCTGTGTCCCCGAGCCTGCCGTGGCCCAGACAAGCAACAAATGTATGTCGAGTGAAGGTAAGAAACAGGAAAGGTGAGGAGCCAGAGGAAGAAAAGCCAACACGCAGAGCACAGGACTTGCGGGGGTAAAGCCCTCTATGAGCAGCAAGTGCCCCGACAGCAAAGGAAGCACGAAACATTAACGGGCTCCAACGAGCTGCTGAAAGGAAACAGGGAGGCCTGGCGTGAGTTGTCAGAGCATCAGGGAAGCAAGTAAGAGCGGAGACCCGGGGGTCACAGACGGCGATGTGCACTGTTTCAGTACCAAAGGGGAACTGGGAATGGGGAGGTCCTCGGCTCACCTGCCGCTGGGAAACACAGAGCGAGCAGGTGCCTCCGTGGCTTTTTGTTCTGTCTTCCTCATGGAGACAGAAACTCTTCCAGGTACAAAGGATGGCGCAAGCACAGGTCCAGGATAGGGGAGGGGGCTGCAGGGGTCCAACCTTTCTGGCTGCTTCTGAGGAGAAGGAAAACTCAGCCCCTTCCTCTAAAATCTCATTTTGGTGCATTAAAAACCCCGAGGAGTAGGAAGAACAGGAAGGCACAAGCAGACCCTGAAGGATGGAGAGCGAACTCCAGAGGCAGAGCAGCTGGGGGTGGGGACATTGGGAGCCCACCGGCCAGGGCCAAACTCGGCCCTGCTACTCCACAGGACATGTTCTGGGTGACTCTTCTGACCTCTGGGCCTCAGTCTCCTCCCCTGCAAATATGGGAAAACAAGTGCCCATTGCATAGTGCAGTTGAACTTACTGGTTAGCAGGGGACGAACCTATTTTTTAACAGGGAAGTCACCTGAACAGGTAAGAAACAGAGGACAGAGAAACACAGCCCACCTTTTGGAATGTCTACAATATCGTCACTTGAATGGATACTGCAAAAGCATTAACCACCGTTTGTGGGCAAACGCGATCATTAGATGTGGTCTGAATGCGTTTCTTTTTCCAAAAGGCAGAAAGATGTCACTCTGTGGGTGAAGGATTATACGTGGTTTTCCTCCTAGCTTTGTGCCATCTCAGCCCTAAGGAAAGGTGTGTAGGCATGGGAGGAGGGTGAAGACATCAAAATCATAATCAACTTTGGCTTCAATATCCAACCAGAGGCCAATATCCATTACTGTTCAGGATTCCATGGAACACGTCAGACAAAGAACTTTACTTGAGGGGAAAGCATCGTTTCCCTGTGAGGGCAAGAAACTAAGAAAACAAGAGTTACTTTTACATGTGTGCACGTGTGTACATGTGCGTGCGTAAAGTGGGTGAAACGATGACGTCCTCATGGATAACACAGTAAAACACTGACATCCAATGAACCATGACACAAGCTGGGTCCCAAAGCTACAACTGAGCCACAGTCTAGTTAGCTGACGTTCTGACTTCACCCTCGTCATCTCACCTCCAACGCTCCTAAGACCACCATGAGGAGGGAAGGCCTTTGGTCGCCCGGAATTACCAGAGCCTCCCACTTGGAGGGTCGGGGTGGGAACTCAGGGCCTTTCTGGAACCCACAAGCACATCTGCGCCACATGCTTCCAGCAATTCCTTAAATAACGATCTAAAAGATACACGTAGGAATAAGGCACTAGAGCAGAACCTTCATGGTAAGACATGGTTCCTCTGCTCGAGAAATGCACGACGTCAGGAGAAAGGGAAAATATGGTCCCTAGAGTAACACTTACACGGAACAGCCTGTACGATCAGGTGCGGGCCACAAGCTTCGCCTAAATTACCTCCAAAGGTGAAGATGCATGGACGTCGCTTTGATTCCACTTCTACACTGAGTGACCTCTGGGTCACTCCTGGGCAAGTGACCGAACATCTCTGGCTCAGTTTCCCGATCCGTGGCTCTAATGACTCCGCGGAAACATAGGAGACACGCGGGAGGTTTTAGCACTGGACTCCAAGTTACCATTGTCCTATTAGTGTATTTCATGGCAATTCTGTGAGACCGGTATTTGCTACCGAAGATTCTAAACCACGACGTGGTTCCTCAGTCGCCCACGGTCCTGGGGCGCTGCCGCTGGAAGAAACAAGAGCCACGGAATGTCGGGCCCCGAGCCTGGCCGTCCCCCACGTCGGTGACATTGGCCAAGGCTCCCTGCAGGGGAGACACAAAACAAAACAACCTTTCCCAATCCACTTCACCTCTACGGGCATTCTTTTCTAATTCTGGTCTCTTCCACTTGGCAGACAGATGATCTAAGCCAAGTGCTGGACTCTGGTGTCTCCACGGGAGCCCCAGGGTCGCTGGGTGTATGACTCTGCGCACCATGAACAATGTGTGCAAAACGTGGGGCTCGATCCCAGGACCCTGGGATCACGACCTGAGCAGAAGGCAGCTGCGTTACCGACTGAGCCGCCCAGGCACCCTTGGTCTTTTCTCATTTTAAACAAGCTGCTTCTGGAGCATATCTTCAAAAGACTGTCAGGAGCAATTCTAGCTATTACAAAACCACCATCTTTTAAAGGAAAATGCAATCCTTCCTGCAGGGCGGGGCAGGGAGATGCGTGAAGTGCGTGCAGCTACGGACACCCAAAAACAAGCTGCTTACGTGGGAACGAGCTAATAAATGCTCGAGCACTGAATCCTCTCCGCCAGAGAGAAAGAACAGGTCAAGGAAAGTCACTGGGAGTCTTTTGTTTTAAACCCGGGTCCCTTGCAAAGAGCCAGCCACGTCGCCATCAGACATGTGGTGCAAACCTTTAGGCTTCTCAACAGAGCGTCTGAGGGGGCCTTGCAGATCACAGGAGGCAAAGGACAGCACTGGGACCTCCGTCACATGCGGGCCTGTGGTCCCAGGGCACCTTGTTAGGAGGAACCCGAGCGCTGAACCCGGTGTCAGGTGTAAAGGTGGGGGGCGGCTCAGAGAGGCAGGGAGGAGGGCCCACCCCCAAGCCCGCTCAGTCCAGACCCGGGGCTGGAGGCACCACAGACAGAGGAGAGCAGGGGGGATTTGGACACACCTGACAGAGGGAGCTGTGCCTTCCTACCCCAACCCCAGACCTGGAGCCTCGGCCACGGCCTGGTCCGGCTCTAGCGCCACATTTCCCACCTGCCACGAGTATCTGTGGTCCAAACGCACACAGCACGCTTTCCTGTGCGTGCCTTTTGCCAGGTTTCCTATCTGATCATCTCTCTTATTCAGAGGGTTTTAAAAATAAACTGAGGCTACTAACAGTCTACGTGTTAATTGCACTGCAGTAATTTTTTCCAGGCTGGAGTGGGCCAGTCAGTGTTTGAAATGCTGCTCCCTACGCAGATGTGTATCTGTCGTATGCTCAAACATCACTGTTCCTTTACAGCGGTGCTGAGTCTTACTAGGAAATGCTTTCTTGGCCTGAGGGTATAAAGATTCTCACAACTCATTCTTACGAGACTATGTTTTTTAAAAAATGCTCTTTTCTACTTGTAGTGACTGAATTAGCCTGAAATTGATGATGAAGGACAGGATGGGGGCAGGGATCCACCTCCCCCTCCACCCGGGCCCATAGGTCCTTTCTGCTCTGCTGGGACTTCCCTGAGCTGCACCAAGTTTCCAAAAATGCACGGTGCTCTTTATGACACATCTACTCTGGTCCTTAGGGCTACGCGTCCTTGAAGCACTAACACGCTTTCCCAATTGCGATGGGTCCTAAAGAAGCCTTGTTATCACTCATCCACATTTAAGTTATGAGCTATCTGGGGCGCCGGGCTGGCTCAGTCTGTGGAGCACGAAACTCTTGATCTCAGGGTTGTGGGTTCAAGCCCCACACTGGGTGGAGAGAGGTCTTAGGAATAAATCAAGTTAGAAGCCATCTGACAAGTCATACCAAAACTCTGCAAAACATGGCCCCATGTGCGCTAAATTTAAAGACCCATTTGATAACATGTGGCGTCTTCGCTAGTGAAGGCTTCGGATCCGAGATCACGGGGGAGCGCTCGACTGTTTACATCTTGTCTATGTCCTTCAGCAGCAACTTACAAGGTCATCAAGGTTCATGTCCTCCTAGCTCCCTTCTGGTTCTGTGACTGCTGTCAGTGGGATTTCTTTTTACATTCCTCTTCCTGATTGTCTCCGATTGTTACATTTTATCTGTCAATATTACATTGTATCTGCCAGCTTGAAGAACTCACTCAGTTTAAAAATCTGTAAGTCAGTGTAGACTTCCTGTCTGGGTGCTTTGCAAACAGGCACAGATTTCATCACTCTACTTTGGTGTCTGCATTTCTGTTTCTCTGTTTACCATCTTGTTGCACTGGCTAAGACCTCTAGTGACAGCAGGCACTTGGGTGTGATTCCATGTTTTTCACAGACACGACTAATATTACTCCGGTGTGTATGATGGATGCTGTAAGCTTGGGACAGGTTGCAGAGTTTCCCTAAAGTACTGGCTTAGGGTTTTGCTCTCATCACCTCTTCTGTATTATAGGAGTTCAGAATTGTATATATTCTTATGGTCACTGGTAAGATACCACTTTTCCCCCTTAAATCTTTGAATGTGTCAAGGTCTTCTCCATCTAACATTGGTAAAACATCCTTCCACGATTATAATAAACCCAACCTGGTTATAACATTTGTTTGATGTTTAAGGCAAACGGGTAAATCTGACTAATGTTTTCAGGGTTGTATGATAATGTAAAATACGCCCAGCCCATATGTGGACTTCTTGTGCTGTCCGTCTCCAGCAGAGCTACAGAGCACTGTAAGACAAATGGAGGGTCTGCTCCCTACCTCTCCAACAGCTCATGGAAAGAGAGCAATGATTTGCTCCTTCAAGGTTTTGTGACACTCAATGCAAAACCCCAAGCACTCTTGAGGCAATGGTACTGAATACAGACTCCGTTCTGCCGGAGTTAATTCTTTATTAAGATTTTGTATTTTGCCAAGAGTCAAATTATGGTTCATTTTGCTTTCCTCTTTCTTCTTATTTCTTCCAAATTCTGTACCTGAAACTTCTGAGTGCTGTCCACACCACTCACAGAGCTATCCATTCTGTCATGTCACAAAACATTCCAGAAGCACTGTACTGGCAAAGCAGTTTTGGTTTCCTTAGGTAATCTCCATGATAGCTTTTATTTCTAATGAGGTCAGGGCCTTTTGTTGTTGTTTGTTTTGTTAATAAGAATTTGTTTGGAGCAGTCTTAGGTTTATGACAAAATTCAGAGGACGGTAAGGGGATGTCCCACAAACCCACTGCCCTCCTACAAGCATGGCCTCACCCATGATCAACTTCACTTACCAGAATGGATGGCTGTTTGTTTGTTTGTTTGTTTTTTACCACAGAGGACCCTCTGCTGACACATCATAACCAGCCAAAGTCCACAGCTGACCTCAGGGTCAACACTGTTGGTGTTGAACGTTCCATGGGTTTGGACAAATATATCCATCCTTATGACATCACACACAGTACCGCCACTGCTCTAACTCCTCTCGGCTCTGCCTGGCCGTGTTTTCCCACCACCAGCCTGGCAACCACTGGTCTCCCGACTGTCTCCACAGCTTTTCCTTTTCCAGAACGTCACAGACTTGGAATCCTACCGCATGTCCACTGGCCACACCAGCTCCTTCCACACAGGAATACGCACCCCAGCTTCCTCCCTGTCTTTCTGTGACTGATAGCTCCTTTCTTCATAGCACTGAGTAATACTGCACTGTCTGGACGGACCGACTTGTTCATCCATTCATCTAATGAAGGACATTATGGTGCCTTCCAAGCTTTCTGGCAATTATGAGTAAAGCCATGCACACCCCTATGTAGGCTTCTGTGTGGACGTACATTTTTCAACTCTTCTGGGTAAATACCAAGGTGCGCAACTGCTTGGACCGTATGGTAAGAATAAGCTTAGTTTTCTAAGAAACTACCAAACCGACGTCCTAAGCCTCTGTGCCATTCTGCATTCCCACGGACAGCGAATAAGAGTTTCTGTGGCTCCAACATGCCTGTCAGCGTTGGGTGTGCCATTTTGGTTTTTTGCTGTTGTTGTTTTTAAGATTTTATTTATTTATTTATTTATTTATTTATTTATTTATTGTGTTATGTTAGTCACCATAAAGTACATCATTAATTTTTGATGCAGAGTTCCCAGATTCATCGTTTACGCACCACACCCAGTGCTCCGTGCAATCCGTGCCCTCCTTAATACCCACCACTAGGCTCACGCATCCCCCCACCCCTCTCTCCCCTCCAAAACCCTCAGTCTGTTTCTCAGAGTCCACGGTCTCTCATGGTTTTATTTATTTGACAAAGAGAAAGAGAGGACAAGGAGGCAGAGCGGAAGGCAGAGGGAGAGGAAGAAGCTGGTTTCGCACTGAGCAGGGAGCCCGACAAGGGGCTCGATCCAGGACCCCGGGATCATGACCTGAGCCGACAGCAGACGTTTCACTGACGGGGTCACCCAGGCACCCTGGCCATTTTGTTTTTATGCTTTTGCAGTCAGTTATCCATTTCCTTCCTATTTTCACATTCACAAGGATGCTCATGGTTTTCTTGCGGTTGTTGTTTGAACTCCCCGACGTGCTCTCCACGTGGTTTCCCTGTGCGCCCATCTTCCTCCTGAGTGTCTGTGACAGAGGCTTGCGGTTTTGGTAGATTTTACAAAAGACTGGCTTTTGGTTTTGCTCCCCCTTTTGATATTTCCTCATCATTCCCATAATTTCTGATCTCCGTTTTTGTAAATACTTCCTCTATGTTCCTTAGCACTCTTGATATGTCATGCTCCTAATTTCCATTTTTCTGCCAAGATTAGAAATGGAGTTCCAAATACCTTAATACAATTTTCTACCTGCAGTACACTCGTATTTCACTCAATTCTGAATGACTGGTACTTTCATGGTGACTTCCTCTGTAATCCACGAGTGGGGAAACGGTGTTTTTTTAAAGTTTCCACACACGTTTACATGTTTACCTTTTGAACTTTTTCTCTTGATTTCCGATTTAATCACACTGGGCCAAAGAACGTGGCCTGCATGAAATAGATTGCTTAACATTTAATGCAAAAAAATAAATTAAGATATAAAATAAAATTTAGTGCAGTTTCCCATATGTGGTCAACTTTTTAAAAAGCTACACAGATTTTAGAAAAGAATCAACAGTCTGTTGGGAGCACGGTTCTGTATATTTCTACGAATCTGGGACTGTTAATACTGTTACAGAAATGCTTAGAATTACTCCGACAATCATATTCTGAACTTTCTGCTTGACATCCTTTTTATTTTTCACATCTCGCTTTTCTTCCTTTTCTATTGATGTTGATTGTTTTTGTTAAATATAGATCCCCTCATATCTTTTTCTGCTAGATTAGAAACTATATACACATATTGTTTCAATAACTACAGTCGATACTTCAGTTGCAACTAAGATTTTAAAATACATAACTGAGGGGTTAACTAAGGGGGCGCCTGGGTGGTCCCGATGGTTGAGAATATGACTCTTGGGTTCGGCTCAGGTCATGATCTCAGGGTCGGGAGTTCAAGCCCCATGTCGGGCTCCGCACTTGAGATTCTCTCTCCCTCTGCTCCCACCCCCCAACTCTCTCTCTCAAGTACATACAGTCTTTAAAATACATAAGTAAGTATATTTTTTCTAACACAATCTCAAATCGTTCTATGTTCTACTTCTCCCAACGGAGGTCTTATTATATAACTGCTCACGGAGCAAACCCTCAAATGATACCATGATATAACCACACAGAGAGCAAACCTCAAAAGACACACATACACACTTGGGGTGTCTAATTACCGAAGTTCTGCTTAACCTTAGTTGAACAGTCCATATGGAACTGACCCTGTGACATGGCGTCCCTTTCTCTGCGCATTGCTATGTCCCATACTCTGCGCCTTGCAAGGCGCTCACGATCATCTTTCTAAAGGACAACGCTGAATGAATCAGAGACGATTGCCAGTCACAAATCTTCTCAATCTTCACCTGAAAAAGCTTTCCTTTGCTTTCAGTACGTGTTGGTGTGAACTCCCATATGGATGGTCCCTTTCACCTCACGGCTCTGAAATCACCCAGGCTCTCCTCTGGCACTTGTTGATTCTGTGCGGGCTGCCAATCCGATGGCCGTCCAGGCGCTGGGAAGTCTGCGTTCTCCCCGAAGACCTTTTCTTTGCCTTCTGCTTTCTGGAACCTTGCCAGATGCTTCCCAATGTGGATCAATCTTCCCTTTTCCTCTTGGTTCTTTGAGCCTGCTCTGGGGACTGCCTGTCCCGTTCTCCCAATTCCCACCAGCCTCTCTTTGGATCCCCCTCTCCCTCCCACCTGCATACTCCGGGACATGTAAGTGTGTGTGTCCAAGGGCCCACTCAGGTTTTCCCAGGTCCATCTGTGCTGGAGGTAGGTGAACCCTGAAATGAATTCTCCTTGGACTGAATCCAGCACTTTGAAAATGCCAGGAACTCTGCCATTCACTTCTAACACATGGACTCTCCCTTCTAGCTGTTCCCGTCACCCCACTGTGCTTCGGTGTGTCCGTTATGACATGACACGTTCGATCACCTCCCCGCGCAGCACACACACGCTCCCTTCAAAGCCATGGTCAGACCCACCTTCACTGCATCTGGAAAGCGGCGGTCTGCTGATTGTGGTGGTTGTACTTCTTCTCAGTGTTTAAGGAATTCAGTTTGCAGACTCGTTGGGGGTGGCTTATGCTCTGTTTTCCTCCCACCCCTCCCTGTGGGGGGACGGAGCAGGGCGCTCGGCACCGCTGCTGTCTCTCGGAACACTGCCCAGGCCCCGGTCTGAACTGCCCTCCGCTGCTGGGGGCTTCTACAGCCCAGCGGAAATAAGCATGGGCACTGCTCATTCTCTAAAAATATCTGGCCTGTGGTCCAGCCTGAGTGAGTCCTTATGATTTCCCTGTTTTACATGCAATGGGGGGCAGAGTTACTGAGGACTGGAGGGAAAGGCGTCCAAGGTCACGGGTGGAGGCACATTCGTTGGTTCCCTTTGGCCCTGCTTCAAGTGCTGGGATGTGTCTGACGCTCAGTTTCAGAGGCCGGGGTGTAACTCTGGAGCAAGGAAGGGAACCCGCTCTGCTCTGCATGAAGCCCACTCCATCTTCTGTGCTCAACCCTCATGGCCACTAACCAAGCAGCTGTGACATCCATGGGATGCTTAGTTTTAAACCTTAGAAAAGGTTTATGCTTTATTTTATTTTTTTCAAGATTTTATTTATTTACTTGACACACAGAGAGAGAGAGCATGAGTGGGGGGAGCCGCAGAAGGAGAGAGAGAAGTTAACTCCCTGCTGAGCAAGGAGGCCGATGCGGGGCTCGATCCCAGGACCCTGAGACTATGACCCGGGCCGAAGGCAGATGCTTAACCCACTGAGCCACCCAGGCACCCCGAGCTCTAAACTTTAACGAACTCTTTCAGTATGATTTTTTCCCAACTTTTTGATTAAGGCATCAACATAGATTTTTATACGAATATTACTACCCGGATTTTGATTATTTCAGTCTAAATGAGACCACTAGTAAGCAGTGAAATGTCATCAATTAAAACGTCCCTAAGTATCGAAATCTGTATTAACGAATCAGTGTTCTTTCTTGTTGCCAAGTGTCCTCAAAGATGACTCAACACGGAAAATCCCGACTGCTTGACACGGCATCTCACATGAGAAAACAGCTCTGGGACGTCACGGGAAGCTCCCAGCTCTTATTTTTGCTAAATTTCAACCTCTTTCAGATTAAGCCATTTTAAGAATCTGATTATTCTAATGCCTCCCAGCTCTAAAGCCTACCCTGTATTGTACTTAACCCTTCCTGTAATCCACACCATGAGCTGTGGGCATTTTTCCGGAGCCCTTCCCCAGTCATACCGTTTCCTTTCCTGGGCTGCCCCTTCTCCCCTGTATCAAAGCGTGCACCTTTAGACCTCATTTGCTTTTGTTTTCTGTTTTGTTTTGTTTTTTTAAGATTTTATTTATTCAAGAGAGAGTGCACACAGAGGGAGAAGCAGGCTCCCCCGTGAGCAGGGAGCCCCAAACGGGGCTTGATCCCAGGATGCTGGGATCATGACCTGAGCCGAAGGCAGATGCTTAAATGACTGAGTCCCCCAGACACCCCAGACCTAATTTGCTTTTAACCCCCATCCTTGCTTTCCTGTGCTGCTCCCATCAGAAGTGAACAGAATGGGAGTAAAAGTCATCACAGCAAGCCGGAGGATCACCAAGTGTGCAGACACACAACACCAGCCGGAGGGCAACACCCAGAAGCCAAATGGAGGGGCTGCACGGTGCAGGGGCCCTGAGGGGTGACGCTGGGTTCCCTCCGTGCCGCGTCCTGAGACAACTCGTGTGGAACCGGCCTCGGGGTTCTGCGTAACTGCATTTGGTTCCTCGTCACTACTCAGAACTCAGTGCTCCTATGAAACTTTTCCTAAGCCGAAATAAAGGAAGACAAAGAAGCGATTACCCTTCATGCATAGGGCAAATTGGGTGAGCGTTCCAAGAGCCGAAACCACCTGTCTCCACTTCCTCCGATACCGATAAAGACAGATCTTGCTCGAGGATGAACAAAATACACGGAGATAAAGGGCAGATGCTCCCAGCTCAAAGCCGTGACAGCTGGATGCTGAGTGTGGCTGCAGGGAAGGCGCTTGGCAGGGCCGCCGTCCTGCTCAGTGCCCGCTGCCTTTAGAATGGCCCCCTGTGAGAGCAATGCTGGGTCTTCCTGTCTTTCTTGTTTTTAATATTTTATTTATTTATTTGTCAGAGAGAGAGAGAGCGCACAAGGAGGAGGGACTGCAGACAGAGGAAGAAGCAGACTCCCTGCCCAGCAGGGAGCCTGATGCGGGCCTCGATCCCGGGACCCTGGGATCATGACCTGAGCGGAAGGCAGACGCTTAACCGACTGAGCCACCCTGGTGTCCTGAAAGCAGTGCTGCATCTTTGTTTCTGAAAGCAGAAATCCTCTTTGGATTTCTCTAAGCGAGCAAACACAGGTACTGAGGTAGGTCTTCCGTGAAAGTCAAGGAGCATGAAACAAACTTTGGAAAAGGAGGGATACCTGTATATCAGGATATCGCAGCCAAGTTTTTTTTTTTTTTTTTTTTCTGTTCTAGAATTTGTTTTCTTTAAAGCAGAAAAGAGCCAAGGTCAGAATTTTTCTCGTGTGAGTGCCCAGAACAATTTCGCAGAATACGGAGTCCTAGCACAGGGGCAAAGCTGCCGCTGGGGCTGATGGCACCCGTGGCATCCTGTCTTTGTCATTCCTTACCCTGGTGATTCGTGAGCCGGTCCGACGGTGCTGGGAAGCCCGGTCCCGCCAGATCTCGTGGACTGAGAGGGGGCGTCTGCTCCACCTGGTCCTGGGGAAGAGGGGAACACAAAGGCTTTGGTCAAAAGGAGTATTTCACACTTGTCCACACCCGCCCTCCCCTGCAGTCCTTCTTCCTCAGTTTCTTATTTAGACTCATTCACTTTCTTGGTTTTTAAAGGTTGGTTGTTTAAAATACACCGTAAAAGGGAAGCTAATGGTGGAAAGGTGCCACCATTTAGCAAAGGCGTCAGAAGACAAGTTACCCTAGGTCTCAGGCTTAAATTGCTTTGCCTGAATAGCAATTCAAAAAGAATTATTGTCAGCTGCTGGATTCGAGCACCGAATATAAATCATTAGCATTCCACGGAGCACATGCATTTTCTGCAACAATTACTGGTAATCAAGCCCTAGGCGGTCTGTTATCTGGAACGGAAACATCCAGGGACTGCTTATAATTGGCCGGCTCTACAGAGAAGAAGGGCTCCGTGGTTTTTTTTTTTCCCCAGACGTCAGGATGAGGACAAAAATTTTAGGCAAAAGTTAAAACAGCAATGTTACAATTAACCGCACAACTCTAGGAAAAAGCATCTTCATGAGATTATAATCAACCCAATAAAAGGTTAAACGTGGGAAAAGAAAATGGGCCTTTTCATAGGGACACACCGAACACTAGCAGGAATTAACGTGGGGTGGAAAGAGGTTAAACTCCTCTTTCAGATTTAAGAAATTCTGAGATTTTTTACACTGCACCTGGATTACCTCCATAATTAGGTCTTACAACTGCGTCTGCAGGGGAAGATCTACCATCGGCACAAAGAGCAGCCAACTCAGCAACTTTACCTCTACCTATGCCAACAGCAGCAAATGTGTGCGCAGAGTTTACTGGGCAGAGCTGGACTCCCACTTCATAGCTGGGGACACTCCGGGACAGGAAGGTTATGTCCACCTGACTGCCCTCTGCCGGCATTAGAACCCAGATGGTGGGGTTCAGAGCCCACGTGCCTTCCCACTCATGCTGCCCACGAAACTCAAGAAAAGCTCATTCATTTTGACAAGTCACATGAATGCTCCCCAGTGAACGGTTCTCCATCCAGAGCCTTAGCCTGGGGGTACAGAAACAGGGGGATGATACTCTATCCCTCCGCTGTGTGAAAGCTAACCCATGTGCACACACACGTGGTCTGGTCCACACTGCGCGGGGTCTACTCGCTAGAGCTGGGGAGGCAGAGTGGGGAGCACTAGGGAGAGAGACCAGAAGGGTCAGCTCACCAGTATCTACCACTCAGAAGTAGGGAGCTCGGTGCCTGGGAAGGCCCAGCCATAGCCATACCTTCCCCCAGAAAATCTGGGGAAAATGATCCAAGCCTGAGAGCATGTCTTCACTGCTGGTCTCTCTCCAAAAAAAAAAAAAAAAAAAAAAAAAAAAAGCTTTCTTTCTGTTTTTTAACCATAAATTTAATCATAAATCACTAACTAAGAGAATCTAGATAAAGAAAAGCTTAAAGAAAAAAATTCAAGTGAACCCCTCTACTTTCACCTGCAGATGAGATACCCTGTTGGTTTTTGGTCTGTTTTTCCAGAGACAAGAAAAAAGCACAAACGTGGTTCGTCTACGTGCACTATTTGAATTACTTATGGAAAATGTATATGTTACATTTGGATCGCACGGGCTTTACAAGCGATCCTGATTTAAAAAAAAAAAAAAGGATTCATAATCAAATGGCACATATTACGGAATTTTAGCCTATCTTTCTGAAATTTCCCATGGCAACGAAGCACCTCCATCCGTGCTTCCAAGCCCTGGACCACTCCACTGGGTGGCCGGGCAGCACAACTTCCTGAGCCCATGCCCTCCCGGTGAGCAGGTGGTTGGTGAAGAATGGAAGGTTCTGGTTGGGAAAGAGGAGAGGAGCTGGTTTTCAAGACAGAGTCCGGAGGCAAGAGCAAACCCAGCAGGAGCCCTGCCACGGTGCAGAGGACAGAGCTGGGCAGTCAAGGTCAGAGCACGACAGGGTACCTCCCAGACCCCCAACTGCAGCCCAGCCCCCCCACTGAGGTCATCCCACCCGGTTTCTGCAATTCCACAGCCCACGTTCCTCCACCATACTGGCTCTTTACCGTCTGGGATAAATATTTTTCTTATTTCTTTTCTAAATTTTCAAACAAGCAGGTCAATTTTTGGAACAGAGCAGAAGTATTATAAAAATGCGCCTGAATCCCGACAGTAGGCAGGGTAACTGACAGCTCCCCCGGGGGCTCAGCACCTCTAGACCCGGTGGAAATCACACTGTGTGAACGATCCTGTGTCCTGCCTCTCTCCCTCCCCCACAAACATGACAAGATACTATGTTAAAACCTCAGTAAATATTTTCTTCAGATTCTAAACTACTCTGGTACACACTTGTAGCCACTTGCAAGTTTCCCATCAACACCTCTGTGCACAAAATCCTGCCCTCGTTTCCACTTATTTCCACTGGATCCCTGGAAGTTAAGCCACTAGTCCAAAGGTTTCACCCGTATTTTTGGTTTTTTTTTTTTTTTTTTTTGAGTCGAGATACATACTGTCAAAATCTTATTCATGCAGTTTACCCTTCCACCCAAAACAGAGGAGAACCGCCTGTTTCATAATCTCTGCAAAGACCGAGACTGGTGATCTTTCTGGAATTTCTTCTTGCCAATCCCAGAGGTAAACCGTGGCCTCGGCCTGTGGTTTTCAGCGCAGGTCTTAAATACTGAAGTTGACCATTTTCCAGAGCTTCTCAGCCCTTTGTCCTTCTCCTTCTGGACTCCCTCTCTGATGAGTTCGCTGCACTAGCGCCTGAGGGCAGCCGGCCTTTCCATTCAGCCAAGCCCACCCACTCCTCCGGAGATGAGCCCCTGGGGGCCAATTCTCTGGAGTCTGACTCAACCAGCTCATCTGTAAAATGGGTTCAGTGACAACCCCCGCCCCACCCCTGCCACCCAGAACTGCTGGAGGCTTTATTTACAGCACCAAGTACAAACCCAGGGCCCGGGGCTGGGCAAGGATCCAGCCTAAGGACGTGCGCATCCCCTGCCCACTGGCAACCCTGGTTTACGCCTCATTATTCCTCCAGGATGAGCCCCTCACGTGTAAGAAACAGCTGCTCTTGTCTGTTGCAGATGCTTTCCCAGCCTGTCTGTTTGCAGACTTAACTGAATTTTTTATTCTCCGAAGTGTAATTCAATGTAGGCAAGTCCACGGAACTCTTCTTCTCGGTTCGTCGAGGCAAGCTGGTGACTGCCTCTGTCCCCTCTCAAGGGAATCAGTCCCCAGCCTCCCCACCCTGAACACACCTGACCTCGTCAAGGACACTGGAGAGAGTCTGTGTAAGTTTTATTCTGGTCTCTCTTGACATATTCCTCGCTCATCTCACTGACATTTTTACCGGTGGACAGGAAGAGGTGACACCATAAACCGGCCCCCGGTTCACTCTGCCCTTTCTGCCTAAGCCGGAAGGTCACCTCCATCCCACCTCATAATCTCTATACACACACATGTCTGAGTCGTGGCCACACTCGTGCATGGGTCCCACAGACCTGCCCATCCCGGAGCCACAGCCACACTCTCCATCCTCACGGCTCAGACACGTTTTCGTTGGTGCCTACTTCCCCTCTCGCTTCCTTTGCTTGGATCTTCTTCTTCTCGAATTGTTTCAAGGTTTGCTTAAATTATTAAAGCTTCTCTTCTGGTGTATTTGCTTACATATAAATGAGCAATTACTACCCATTACAAATCTGGATGTTGGTTGTGGACCATCTGACTGAAATCAGATGGCACGGAGCTCAGGAGAATATAAACCAACGGTCCAGCCTCCCTGTGACCCAGGCCTCACCCCCAGCCTGTCCCTCTGGGGACAAACAAGACCCCGGGTGTCTCCTGCTCAGACTCAAGTCCGGGTCGGAGTCCTGGTCTTCTCCTCCACACACCACTGTCCCTAAGCACCCCTCTCATCAGTGGCAAGCAGACCTGACCCCACGGAGACATCGATTTAGAAGAGAAGACCTTCCAAACCTGACTTGGGCAACCCTGTCACCAGATTTAGCAAATGCAAATGCAGGCTGTCCCGCGAAAACTGGGGTTTCAGATACACAAGGGGTCAGTCAGTCCTGGGCACTGCATGGGGCTTGCCCTAACAAACATTCCTGTGAGTTCTCTGAATTTAACTGGGGACCCTATACTTTATCTGGCAGCTCTGTACCGAAAAGACCACTCAAATCGGACAGGTTTGCAGGACAAAGAGCAGTGGCAAGAACAAAATCCCGACGCGGGGCTCGTGTGTTTGTACATAAGACTCCCAAGTCAAAGAGAAAAAAAGAAAAAAAAAACATATATACACACATATATATAATTATATATTTTATATATAATTATATATATATAATTTATATTATATATGAATATATTTTATATATAATTATATATATATAATTTATACTATATATGAATATAATTTATATATATATATAAAATTCAACAGGCAGATGCTTCAGACAAGAATCCTATTATCCTGGTAAGCGAGAAAAGACGCAACAGTAGGAAACTGCTAGTCTGTAACATAAAGCCAGCCCGGGAGAAGCGAACCATGGCTGCAGGGGAAGGTCAGGCACAAACTCTTCAAAGGCAAACACTGGCACCTGGCCAGGCTCAGGGTCACGTAAACTGGGACAGGAGCAACAAGCCCGTCCCTGTGCCGGCCTGGTCTCCCGGGGCTCATTTTTGCTTGTCTGGTGGGTGTCCTGTTCCAGGTTAGTGAGCCTCCCCTTAGGGCCAGGAACCAGCACTTCGAGCGTCCATCTTCAAGATGCCCGGGGCCCCATGCAGGGCCTGGGGGGAAGACCCTGCAGGGGCAGCCTGGGTCAGCGGGCTGGTCCTAGAGCTCCCACAGGACTTGGTGGTGGGGCACAGGGAGGGGACTGGGATGGAGCCTCCAGCTGGGCAGTGCTGTCCTCTAGAAACTTCCGTCTTGAGTCACACTTCTGGGGCTTACCTGAGTGCCCCCTCCCACCTAGCTCCCTCTGGCCTCTTGCTGGCCCCAGGCTGGGGTACCAACCCAACGGCTTCTCCGCCCCCTCCAGACCGCTCCCACTGGACGTGCTGAGTGAGATCCCTGCCCACCCACGGAGGCTGGTGCTGACCCACCCTCAGTCGCCTAACAAAGACCCCGAGGGCTCAAGGATCACAAGGACAAGGTGTCTCGAGCCAGGTGGGAACCGTCAGGGCAGCGGGTGTCGACGCAAGGTCAGACCCAGCAGGCCTCTCCGGGAGGAACTGCGGAGGAATGCAGACTCCCAGGCCTGCTGGGCTTGTCTGAGCACCTCCCCGCAGTGACTCACTTCACAGGCTATTCCAGGGGGCGCCCGCCCGGCCTGGCGTCCCTGGGACACACAGCTCGTGGCAGGCAGGCCGCCCCATCCCACTCCGCCCCAGCGATTCTTCACCATCCGGAATGTTCTCTGCCTTGCCCTCCACACACACCGTGGCCTCATCCTCAAGGCCTCTCCAGGAAGCCGTTTCCTCCCAGAGGCTTCTCTGATGGCCCAGAGGAATATGGCCTCTTACCCCTCCTCCTGCGGCACTCTTTAATTCAGTGTGTGCCCCAGACGCGGGGCAGGGACGCCTCTGCCCCCCACAGTGAGGGGAGGAAGCCGGCTGGAAGCGAGGCCATGCGGCCCAGCACGAAGAACAAAGGGGCCGAGAACACCTCGCTGCCCAGGCTGCCTGCCAGATAGCACAAGACGCCCACGGGGAACCCCGCTCTCGAGACGGAGAATGCTCACGGGGTGGCTTGAGCCATTTCCTGGCTAAAAACTCAGCCCATTTGGATGTCTTCTTTGCAGAAGGGTCTATTCACATACAATGGAATAGTATGCAGCCAGCAAAACCCCCCTGAAATCTTCCATTTGCAGTGACGTGGATGGAACTAGAGGGCATTATGCTAAGTGAAGTAAATGGAGAAAGACAACGATCTCTCTGATAAGAAGAGTTTGAGAGGCAGGGCGGGTGGGGGCGGGGTCGTGAGGGGAAGGGAGAGGAAAAAATGAAACAAGATGGGATTGGGAGGGAGACAAACCATAAGAGACTCTTAATCTCAGGAAACAAACTGAAGGTTGCTGGGGGGTGGGGGGTAGGGATGGGGTGGCTGGGTGATGGACATTAGGGAGGGTATGGGCTATGGTGAGTGCTGTGAATTGTGTAATCCTGACGATTCACAGACCTGTACCCCTGGGGCAAATAACATATTATATGTTAATTAAAACAAAACAAAACAAAAAAACCCCACAGGCTGACATGCGCCTCAGGGAGCAGGTGGGGAACTTCAAGGAGACAGAGTGGGACAGTCAGCGCGGTGCCTGCTGGGAACAAAGCAGTGTGTACGCAGAAGGCCAGGCTCTGGGTCCAGTCCCAGGCTCACACATGTCGGTGAGTCGTGTGATGGCTGCATCGGCGTGTGCCCTGGGGCCAACTGGTGGCTTCATGCGTTGGCCAGGAGGACCAAATTAAAATGGCATAAACAAAGCACTTGTCCAGCAGGTATAAGGTTCCAGGCCGCGAACGGCAGGGACAAGGGGTCTCTAAGAGACACGTCTCTCTGGCGGGTGTCGGGGCTGTGTCCTCGCTCCCATTCGGCGCACAATGTGTTCAGGGGACTAACGGCACAGCCCTTCATTACTCTGCTGAGAAAACCAAAGAGGAACACCAGGGAGAACAGAACGAGGGGCTTCCACACACGTCTGCAACAGGCAAAAATGTTCCATCAAAACCTCCGAGCTGAACTCTTCATGCAGATAAACCACCCCCCCAACCCACACACAGGAACAACAATGCGTGACAATACTGTGGGCGGGGGGCAGGGACAGTCCAGGGACGCCCACCTCAGGCTGTAAACTAAGCCAGAGGGGGCTCACCCAGCACCCCCACACCCTCTCCCGCAGCGGCCCTGGCTAACCCCACTGTCGGGGAGGGAAAGAACAGAAATGACACGGGTCCTACAGTCCAGGGTCCAGCATCTCGCTTTCCCTCCAGGCCCCCCTCCGGCACCCTACAGCCCGTCACCCAGTGGTGTGACGCACAACCGCTCCGATGTACAATGAGCTGACGCTTGTGAAGGTCCGTAGGTAAAGTACGATCAGCATAGCTTTTGTCGGCTGATGCAAAACACAGCTGAAATCGTGGAACAAGTCAGAATCAAAATCTACTAAGAGATGAGCTTCCCGCCCTAGTGAAGAAGGCGTGAGCCCAGCATCTGTCCCCGGTTCTAACAGGGAAAGTGTCGTCTTCCAGTCTCTATCACAAATTCCCTGCCGTCCGAAGCCCAGTGGGTCAACTGTGTGTGTGTCTTCGTCCACGATTTCCAAACACACACAGCTGTGTGTGGGAAACATCTCCTGTGCAGCCTCCTCCCAGCTACAGTTACTCATTTTTATTAGAACTTACTAGGTTTAGGGACACTTGGGTAGCTTAGTCATTAAGCGTCTGCCTTCGGCTCAGGTCATGATCCCGGGGTCCTGGGATCGAGCCCTGCATCGGGCTCTCTGTTCGGTGGGACGCCTGCTTCTCTCTCTTCCACTCCCCTTGCTTGTGTTCCCTCTCTCGCTGTCTTACTCTCTGTCAAATAAATAAATAAAATCTTAAAAAAAAAAAAAAAAAAAACCTCCTAGGATTTTAGTAACTACCCACCACGCCAGCCGCCCTCTCCAGGAGTGAGGGTACCGCCTCCCACTTGGATGGCAGTGATCCGAGCCGCTGAGTCACACAGAATACCCGGACCTCCACTCCTCAGAGCAACCAAAACTCTTCTCCAAAACGGTAAGACGCCAAGCGTGGCAGGGACAATGCCACTGTTTAGAAAACCACCAAACTTTTGCAAAAACCTCATTGCACCCAAGTGCCGTAGACCTAAACCCACACCGTCCCGTGTATACCATCTTCAGACACTTCTTTCTTCGCAACGACCTCTAAGTGTCTGCGTTCTTGACATTAGGAGCAAAGGTAGTGTACGAACCACCTAGCTTTAAATTCGCTCACCCACTCTACAACGCCAGGCACGGACACATCCATTTCAGTAATGTGAGGGGGAAGGAAGGGCAGTCCACCATTCCTTTCTTTCTTTTTAAGCAGTTCCATTAAGATCTATCAGCTACCTAACATGAATTTCACCTGCCCTAAGTGTACCATCCAACGAATGTTAGTATAATTACAGTATTTGTAGAGCTATCACCACAATCTAAATTTAGAACATTTCCATCGCCCTACAGAGAAACGTCATGCCGGCTCAGCTTGACAAATGGTTTTCCCAAAATAAAGTGCCTTTGCCACGTCAATTTTCTCCCCATCTTTTGATCTGGCATTCCCCGGTCAGCAGGTCAGCTCACCTCGCAGGTAAGAGCACTGGCTCTAGGATTTCTAGAAATCAGTAGCTCAGGGGGCTGGGATAGGCACTAGCCCTCCTTGGGAAAGGGTCACCTCATGGGACAGTGTGGAAGATTTCGTGTGATTGTGTGTGTGACACACGGTGTACGTTATTAACAAGCTGTAATTTTCACGTGCATTCCTACTAATCCGCTGTTACCGTCACCTCCCCCCGCCCGTGTCTCCCCGACTCCTTCCACCTGCTCCATCTCCCTCCTCTACCTCTACGGAGACTCCACCACCACCAACTTTTAGCTCAAGGACAAGGACTGGACAAAGCACAGCAGACCGGATGTACGTGAATGACTGCAGAACGGAAGTGCAGTTAACATCGCGCCTGACTTCCTGTCCGTTTTCTGTTCCTGTTCCATCCAAAGGAGAAGCTGTCAGAGCCATCAGCTCCCAGGCGGGCACGGCAGAACACAGGGAGAGTAGACCCCAGGTACACACGAAGGAACCTGGGAACTGTGGACTCACTCCCTAGCTGTTTAGGCAGAGAACAGAAGTAGCTTACGGAAAAAATGAGCTCCATCAAGAACCCAAAGGCACAACCTTCTTGGCCCTGCCCCCACTCAGTGTCCAAGTGGAAATACTCCCACAAAAGCCTTCACGGGTCCCAGAACCAGGAGACGGGTTCACAGCAGGATTTTCCAGTCTGCCCCAGAGGACACGCAAACCCCAAAACACGGGCTGCATGTCCTCACCGCCCTGCTGCATGGGGAGGGCAGGCATGGCAATGGAAAGAGAAGACGGTCTGCCCTTCCTTTCCCTGCTTCTCCCCTGCTCTGCCTGTGCCAGCCTGGGGATCCTACGCGACTTCAGCCCCCCAGCCGACCCTAATCTGGCATCATTTGCAGGCCTTCTGCCCAGACTGGCCTTGATCAGAACCCTGACTGCCTCCCCTGCAGCCCCTGAAGGAAAAATCCACTCTTGGCACATGCACGGCCCTCTAGCCTCTCCAGGACTTTGATTCTGGACCTGCATACGGGGAAACCAGCTATAAACAGCTAGTCCCAAAGCCCAGGCTTTGCTCTGGGGAAGGAGACCACAGAGAGGCTGGCCCAGGGACAGAGTGGGCAACGATCACTCCAGCGGGGGCGGGACCGAAGGTCAGGGTTGGGACATCCACACTTTCACAAGGGGTCTGTGTCTCAGAGCTCTAGGAATACAATGATCGTGGCTCAGATGAGGGAGCCAGAAACATCAAGTCCATGAAATGTTAACCAATAAGAAACACAATGGCCCAACGCTCCACAGAGCGGTGACAGCCCCACACGTCGGCACTAATTCTACCATCCACACTGGCTCTTCATACGAAGCTGATGGTTTCCTAAGTCACTAACTTACTGATTTTAAGTATAACCTACAGCCTCTGTCAAAACTAAAATGCTGCTATAATTTGTTTTTTGTTTTTTTTTAAGTAGGCTCTACGCTGGGCATGGAGCCCAACGCGGGGCTTGAACTCATGACCCTGAGATCGAGACCTGAGCAGAGCTCAAGAGTCAGACATTTTACCAACTGAACCACCCAGATGCCCCGACCCCTACATTTTTTTCATGGCTATTCGGGTCTGGGATGTCCGTAACTCTAGAGAACGGTCAAGATGCGGAAGCCAAAGGCCGCTGCGGGTTTCCTCGGGCTTTCTGGGATGGAGGCCCCTGGGACAGGGGTTGGTGGTTCTCACCTGCACACACTGTTGGCCCAGGTTGGGGAGTCAGGCATCTCACCAATATCGACGAGACTGGGTCACTCAGCCCTGCACTATTACCCTCAAGTTCCTGAATGCAGAAGAGCAGGACAGGTCTGGGTGGGAGTACTGAGGGCCCCCCTTCATGAAATCATGTCTGCACCAGGCCCACGGCTTGCCCTTTTGTCCTTCTCCAGCCAACCACTCCCTGCAGGGAGGCATGACCCCTCTGGCCCATTTACACGGTGACTAAGGGAGGCCCGACGGCTGGGCCCCCATCCAGGTGGCAGAAATGGCACAGCGAGAACATCATATCGCTGGGTGGCCAGCCCCAACTTCCGCTGCCCACTCGCTTTGTTCTCTAGGACCACTACCCTCACGGAAAGGGAAATGAACAGAGACCAAGACATCTGCATGTGTGCGTCTAACATGAATTTTTTAGAACGGTCAGCGAGTAGCACCCACACCGAGATTAAGGTCTACCCGGGCCAATGAGACAGGACGGAAATCTCTATGCTACTCAGTGATCAATAAGGCCGACAATCAGAGCCCTCAACGCACCTCCCCAGGCTCAGTTAAAATGCCATGAGAACAATCTAAGGAACCACGGACTTCCAAATGGAATGAAATGCGTCCTGATCCCACCTGGGCCACCTCTGGCCAACCACAACCCGAAGCTCTGGAAGACGGGCCTGGTGCCCGGCGTTCCTCCAGCTGCCCCCGGTCCCCCCTAGTCCCGGGGTCACAGTACCGAGCTCCCCATAGACTCAAGGACCAGGCCCCCGGCTGAGCCCCTCCCGGAGGCAGAGGGAATGGAGTCCGCTGGCTACACAGAGACCCAAATAAAAAGGACAGAGCAGAGAGCATTCATTAACAAAATGCGAGCACAGCCGGGACACTGGGGCCATCAGGCTCCACGTTCTGGTGACCTCACCATGGCGACATCCCTCAGCATCTCGGCGCCTGAGCTCCCTTCTCTGAAATGCGGGTCACAATCTTGCGCGCTCCCCAACAGGGAGCATAACACCTGTGCAGACACGCGAACCCGAGTTCCTTGGCTTGAAGCTTCCAGCATTGTCCTGGCAACACTGCCCCGTGGAACATCCACGCTCAAACCCTGGCAGGAAAGCGGGTGGTGCGCGGTCGTAGGGTGCACCAAGATGGGGCTGTGTTCCCAGCAGAGCTCCCACACCCCCCAGCACACGGCACACCCACACCGCGTGCCCGTGGTTAGCAGAACAACAAGAGGCACCTCTTCTGCGAACTTTTCAAAACTCCCATTTCAAAATCTGGAAAGGGTTCTCATTGGTCCTGGCCGACCAGGAAAAAGCCCCAGGGTTTACTGTGATGTAATTCTTGGAGGCGGCTCTCCCTCATTTCTCAGTCCCTCTGGCAAGTGGAGGCCAGAAGGCCAGGGGTGAGCGGCAGCCCGTGGCCAAGAATCTGGAGGTGGAATGAGGAAGCTGGGTCTGGCCTGGAGCTCCAGCCGGGCCCTCCTGCCTCCCACCCAGGTTCCCACACCACAACTGAGCCAGGTGTGATAGTCTTCAGCGGGCGGGTAGGAGAGCAGGGAGGGGCAGGAAGAAGCTTCCAGAAGCATGATGAAGGATGTGGCCGACGAGTCAGGCGGGTGCTCCCTGGAGGCAGATCTTTCACGAGGCTCAAAGCAAAGCAAGTGTCCGAGACCATCCGAAGAAGCAGCAGAGACGCCAGAGCACAAGGAACTGGGTCCTCCGGCCCCAGAGACGCCGGTCCTGCCGGACTTGGTCAGCGCGTCCCCGCACAGGACCCCTGGGTCCAACCCCCGAGTGGGTCACCAGAAGCAGGTCATCGCATCCTTCATGAATGAAAACCCTTACTGTGATGTGAGCCAAATGTTCATAAATCACCACTGTGTCAACTCCGTGATTCGGAGCAAATAAACTCCCTACCCGTGCCTTCTCCCTGCTCTACAAGGGGAGGTCTCGGGGCCCCCGTGGGCTCCGTCCGTCACGCATCTGCCTTCGACTCAGGTCATGATCTCCAGGTCCTGGGATCGAGCCCCGTGCTCAGCGGGGAACGTGCTTTTCGCTCTGCCTGCCGTCCCTGCTCTCGCTTGCTCTCTCTCCCTCTAACAAGTAAAACATATAAAATCTTAAAAAAAAAAAATACTATAAAGGGAGGTCTCTGGACCACATGGTCTCTGTATTTCTTTTGGACTCCAAAGTGAATTCGGGACAGCACATGCCCACCAAGATGGAGTATGAAGGTTCGAACAGACCCTCCCTCCTTAAACGAGCGAAACACTGAAATGGTTTTTGTGCACAGACAGCAGGCAGCTCAGGACGGTTATCTCTGAGAGAGACAAACCCACTGCCCAGAGTGCCCGTGATCTGCAGCACGAGGAAGGGGGTCCTTTCGGGGAGACCTGTGTGGGGTGCCGGGCAGGCTGTCGGCCGAGCACTGGCTCGGGCACACATGCATGGAAACCATCGAGGCTAGGGCAAGAGCCACCGGGAAGAAGCAGGCAGAAGGACCCCCAGAACTCACATGGGGCAGAACGAAGGTCCCCTAAAGCCACAGCGGAAAAGCTCCTACACGGAGCTCTTGCAAAGTCTTGCCTCAGATGTGAGAGCAAACAGGCCCAGAACGCCGGGTGAAGAAGGCAAGCTCCAGAAGGACCCAGGGCCTCAAAGAAACCCAACTGTTCGCATTAGGAATCCCCCTGGGAGTCAAAGCAACACAGAGAAAGGAGAAGCGAAATCACAGCGCCCAGCTGCCTCTGACACCCAACCTCAAAGCGGCAGGCGTGAAGAAGCCAGGTCCGTCCGGGGAGGAGGCGTCAGCCCTCCGAACGTTGAAGATGACCCTGGGAAGGCCGGAACGTTCCAGCAGCCAGGAGAGCCAGGCCGCACCTGTCCAGGATGGGGAAAGCCAGCACAATCCTGACGGGCACCAGACCCCAGCCCAGGACGGGCCTGGCCGCAGATGACACGCCACACCCCTCTCTGCTCTCCCTCGCCCAGGACGCACCCCGCCACCGAAGCCTGACCACAGGGGTCTAGGAGGCCGGAGGTAGAACCCACACAAAGACACAGAAACTCTCCAAAATGAAGCACCCAGAGGAAAGCAAGGGGGGAAGGCCCCCAAATCATGCCCCATGTCTAGGTGGGGAGGAGACTCAGGTTTGGGACCAGGTGGAGCAAAGGCGAACCCAGGATCTCCCGCCCCTACCTGTCTGGCCTGAACAAGTCCCTGGGCCCCAGCCCTCACAGGAAAACCCGGAACAGCACCCACTTCAAAGGGTTTGCAGGGGAGACCGCGTAAGGTATAGGAACACCAGCCGCAGACCCGAGTTGCCTCCCCGTCCCCGAGACAGACGCCAGCCGCAGACCCGGATTGCCTCCCCGTCCCCAAGACAGACGCCAGCCGCAGACCCGGGTTGCCCCCGATCCCGTCCCCGAGACAGATGCCGCTGGCTCCCTTACAGCTCGGGGGTTGGAAGGAGGCAGGGGGAGCAAGGAGGGTCTCCAGGGTGCCTTCTGAGTTGCACTCACCCCCACACCCCTGGAAAGCAGTTACAAGTGACAATGCGTGGCGAGTGACAGGCCACTCCAGCTTCTACCACCAGCAGGGACGCGGGGCCAGCCTCAGGCACAGGTTGGCTGCAGACTTGAGCTCCCAGGCCTGCGACCAACGGCGTTGCGCTCAGGAGAAGACAGGAGCATGTGTGTGCACATGTGCATCCATGTGTGTGTGTGGAAACACAAGGGCCACTAATTTAAACTCTACACGGACACAGATAATCTACAGATACAGGGACAGCCCCGCCTTTTCCACAAGAACTCCCTGCTAGGTCATGCTCCTTGCTCCTTATCAGCAGATCAGAGAGACTCCCTTCCTGGGCCAGCACACAGGTCTGATGGAGCTTGCACCTCTACCCAAGGCGTCCTTCTCTAAAACACGGGTCTTGGCCTAACAGGATCCCTGGATCCACTGAAAACACTGATCCATGAACTCACTAACCCCACCCCTGGCACCAGTCCTGGAGCCATGAGGGGCAGTAACAAGGTCCCAGACAGAGCCATAACGTGACCCTGTTCCAAACCAGTCCAGAAGGGAGTTGCTGGGAACAAAACAGGCCCCTCCCACTCCAGGGAAGCCCCAGGCCCTAGGAAGCCCAGCAAGACAGGGGACCTACGCTCAGGGTGCAGACTGCACAAATGTCACAGCCCAGCAGACCAAGTGCCAGGCTGGCAGATGGGACAGGTTCATGCAACGGTGTTGCATGAAACGGCGACTGAAACATCGGGAAAAGGACTCTCCAGGCCTACTCCAAGGCTAGACACCTGGCTGACCCGGAGGGCAATGAATGGACAGAGGAGAGGCTAGTTTTGGGTGATGAGAAGACAGGTTAACTGCATCTGAAATCTCCGTCATCTGAAAAGCTGGCATTACACCGGTCCCCAGAAATACTTCAGCGACCGCCAGCCTGCCAGCCGCTGCCCCTCAGGCAGGTGTGCAAGCCAGACAGAAGAGTCAGCCTCAAACTCTTCTGCTCCCCATTCCAGCTCTGCCCCCACATCCTGATGACTCGGCTTTCTAAATATACTTCGACACACTTCTCTCACGGCCGCTGCGGTGTCCTGGGCTCAGGCAGCCAAGTCTCGCCCTGGAGCACGGGCTCAGAGCAGCTGAGCAGAGAACGTGGCGTCCTCATCACACAGCGAGCAGGGCAGGCAGGGGACGGGGCGCAGCCCCGGGCCACACACAGGAGAGGGTCAAGCCTGGGACTCACAAGACCACGCCCTCAATCCGCACCCCACCCGATCTCCCGTCCTTAGAAGACCGCAGACGGAATCGGACTGCAAACGCATCCACTCAGTAAGAAGCAGGTTGCGTGTGCACGTGAACACCCACCCAGTCCACCAGGAGCCTAAGATCTACACACCCCTGCTGGGACTCAGCTGGGGAAGGTGGGGAGGCAGACACCACTTTACACTGCTCTCGGGTCCAAGAAAGCTTCTCCAACGAAGATGTCTGTGGTCACGGGCGGTGTTCTCAAACTCATCGAGGACTGACCTCTTTACCAGCCTAGTCACCGGGCAACTGACCAGCCTCAGAGACTCTAGCGTGTGACGGCTCGGTCACCAAGAACGGAGGAAGCCTTCCAAGAGACTCACTTGCTCCGCAATCGTCTGCCGAGCACCCACGCCATGGCTGGCACGTTAGCCCTTAAAGTCCAGATCCTGCCCTCTCGGCTTATCTGGACCAAACAGGTAGTAAAGCCATAATCACACTGTGCAACTGACTCGCTCATAATGGGGGGGCTGAGGCTCTGGATCATCAAGGGAAGGCACAGAGCAGCTAAGTGGCAGAGGAAGCTGCGCTTTAAATGGAACAGGAGGGAAGGGTCGCTGAAAAGGAAGGGTAAGGAGCGGGTGCGGCTCGGCGGGGGTGCTGGCCGTGGGGGGGTCCTTGGTGCTGGGGGAGGCGGCCGCCCCAACTTCAGCATCTTCATCTACATCGTGACAAAGCTGGATAGTGACACCAGACGCCAGCCCGTTCCCTGGGAAACAAACATCCTACCTAGCTTCCTGCACTTTCATCCCACTCTGGAATGTTCTACCAATGACGAAAAGTCTTGTTTTTCCTATGAGAAAAACCTTTGATGATTTACCTTCTGTTTTTTTTTTTTAAGCGATCCGGTTCCAGCCCCTCTGTCAGAAGCAGGCTCCCAGGAACGCAGAGACAGCTGGCGGAGACCCCGCCGCCCCTCCTGTCCCCTGCTGCTGGGGCGGGGCTGGAAAGCCAGTCCCTGCAACTCCTCCAGGAGCTGCCCGCTGAGGCGCGGAATCCACCTGCGGGAGACGGAGGGCCAGGTTTCCCGTCGCTCTCCCGGAAAAACTCCCCGACCACGCCCAGAGGGACAGAAAGCTCAGTAAGAGGAGACACTGAAAATCTGCCAAGCATTTATTCTTTAAAGATCAATTATAGGAAAAGTTCGCAGAGGCTGAGGATAACGCTCATCTTCAATTACCAGCAACTTCATACACCCGCCCCAGGTTTTCGGGTTTTTTGTTTTTGTTTTTTTTTTTGGTATCCTTCTAGTTAATAAAATGTAGTAATAATCTTTGAAAGGTCCCAGGAGCCACCTTCGCAGGGTGTCCCTCAGACACGCAGGAATATGGCACGTGCCGGGGACCGCCAGCTGACGATGACAAAGGCACAGCTGCGAGGAGTCAGGGGCCCCGGGTGCTGGGCCAGTAACCGGGCGGCGAGAGCAGGTGTGCGGCCCGTCCACCGCCAGCTGCAGGATGGGGCGCAGGGGGAGCAGAGGGAGGGAAACGCCACCAGCCAGCGATCAAGGGATCTGTGCACGGTGCTGTGCGGTTCGGGAGGTGCGAAGCACCATCCAGGAACACCCGAACAGAATTTAAACCTTCCCTGCTCGCCAAGAGCAAACACTCCAACTGGAAATCAAACAGAGCTGAAAAGCTCACGCTTCCACTACTCCACAGGCTTTATTAAAAGCGATAATTTTAAGGTTCCTCATTCCCCCAAAATGCACCATTAAAACAAAACCAAAGAATAAAAAACCCGTTGCAACCGCTTGTGCTCCTGTCAAGCCATTTACTGCTGGTCTGCGACACAGCAGTGCTCCCCGGCTGGCTGACCTTGACCCCTTCCCCCTGAGGACCCTAAGTCAGCACTTCCCAAGCCCCCTGTGGGAGAAGGCACGGTTTGCGGACCGTACGGATACCAGGCAGTCCAGCACGAGTATTTTATATAAAACATAATAAAAAGGAAGTACTAAAACATGACATAAAATAAAGACAACACGTACCCACGTTTTTATCACTAATTCAACATTCAGATTACTGTAAAATTTCTAAATGGGTTCTCTCAATCTCTCTACTGCTCCTGGGCCGGTCAGGACCACAGCTCCCCAAGGCCGCCCAGAACACAGGGAGGCCTGCCCGAAGAGACCCTCTCCCCGCACGAAAGCCCATCTTGCCTCCAATAATGGATGAGACTCTCATGCGCTGAGAGGGGGGCAGTCCCCCCAGCCCCCCAGCTCCCAACTGGCCGGACCCACCTAGAGTGATGAGGACTTCGTCTAAGAAGGAAAGACAAACCACAAGGATGGAAACAAGAAAACGTGCCAGAAACCGGGACAACGAAACGCCCCTCAAGGACCGAAGGCATGTGGGCCATGGCAAGTGGGCAGCATGGCACGCATGGGCTCTGTTACTGAAGGGGCCTTAGGAGGGAAAGACGGGGGACTCCAGGGCTCGCGTGTCACCCTGGTGCACTCCAGAGCATCCTCCCAAGAAGTCCTGCCTGTCTCCTCCCTGCACCCTGCCGGCCTCCGGCTCACACCTCCTCACGGCACCAACACACCAGCCGGACAGCTGTGGTCTTTCCGGCGACAAGACAACCTCTGAGACTTCACAACACGCAGGAAGCACTCATCAAACACAGCTGTTTTTTCAGAATGAGTTTAGAATTGTTATTTCTTGGAACAACCAGAAGCAGTCGAAGATGTGAAGCGCACGCCTGAGACGGTGACGTCCTCTGAGGGGAGGCGACGAAAAGAGCATTCGGACCAGAACACGCCCGTCTCTTTCCAGTCGAAAACCAGATATATCCTTGAACATTTTTAATTTCTATTTATTTACTTATTTGCAGCATTTCATGGGTTTTCAGAGACTGCCTACTTGTGACATTTTGAAATACAATCATCTTATGAACTTGAGGACGAGAGCCGGTCATTTCTCTTTAATGGAAAAGTAGTTATTACACTGAGGCTCGGAAGGTACCAACGAAATACCGCATCACAGGAGCCCTGAGGAGAACTGAACCCCGCTCTCCCTGACGATACCCTCCCGCCTCGGTCTCAGGGACATGAACGCGCCGCGCGTAGCCATGAACATCAGGAAGAACACGGCTGTCCCTCAGTAGGGGGCAACAGCCTCTCTGCTCCTTCCTTAGTGTCATCTGGAAAGGGGACAGCATGGCAGCCCCATGTCCCAGGGCTGGCAGGAGGATCCAAGACGGGGAGCACAGAAGCGCTGAGTGTTCTCTCCACAACCTGCCACACACCACACAACGCACCACACACAGAGTCACAAGCTCTGGGCCGAATACCCACACGACATGTCAGGGGAAGACACGGGGTCCCCGCTGCTCCCCACAAGGCACACCGCTGACACAGACCCACCCAGCTGGTTTTGCACCTGTCTGTCTGTCTTTGACAGCAGGGTGGGCATCTGGGTCCCGAGATCTAGCCACAGTCTGCCTGTCGTTCCCGACACGGTAAGTCCATGAACAAAGGACACGCGCTACTCCCAGCGGTTAAAGAAAAAGGTTTTCGGGGCACCTGGGTGGCTCAGTGGGTTAAGCCTCTGCCTTCGGCTCAGGTCGTGATCTCAGGGTCCTGGGATCGAGCCCCGCATCGGGCTCTCTGCTTAGCAGGGAGCCTGCCTCCCTCCCCCCAGCCTGCCTCTCTGCCTACTTGTGATCTCTGTCAAATAAATACATAAATAAATCTTAAAAAAAAAAAAAAAAGAAAAAGAAAAAAAAGAAAAGGAAAAGGTTTTCAGTGGCTTCCGTAAGTTACAGAAAGTCTAAGCACACACGCTGCGTACTGACAGGCCGCTCACCACCTCAGGTTCCAGGAGCGAGAACCAGATCACGGAGAAAATGGTTTTTCCCAAACCAAATGCCATCTACTTTTACGTGACGGTCCTGCAGTGGTTTCAAAGACTTGGGAAGACTGCAGTCTCCAACTAACCTAGGTATCCCAAAACCACCTAAAAACTCTACTTCTAGAGACAAGATCTACACTCAAAGAAATCAGAGAGCAGCTCACATAGTCACATCAAAGCGATGGCTCGTTTCCTGTCCGTCTTGGATGCGTGGAGCACAGCGCCGGGGACCTCATTTCTCACGGTGACGTTGTAAAGAGAAGACCTGGACACGGAATTTATTTAGCGTAGGGTACATTCTACATGTACAAATTCCCTCTTCTCCCTCACAAGACTCCTGTAAAAGAGTGGTTATTAGGAAGTTCAGCATCGAAACTTGAAATGATTTGCAAAACCACTTCTAGGTAGACGTCCTATCAGCTGGGATGCCTCGTGAAGCAAATACAAGGGATGGAATGAATGATCTCTGCATCCTTCCAGCCCGCCTGTGAGAGCCACAATGAGCCAAAGTCACCAGCCACAAAGTTCTGGAAGAAAATGGAGTCCAATATAAACAATGTTTTGCCAAGATACAGGGTCATAGGAATAAAAACAAAGAGGCTACAGGATCCCTCTCTGGTTAAAAAGATAAAGAACAGGGATGGGCTTTGGGAATGAAATTCATTTCTGGGGACGGATCCCAAATCAAGACTACAGGACTGATGTCATCCCCCAGCTCCTCCACACCACCAGAAGGTGCAGGAATCTGGTTGTCCCTAGAGGTCCGCAGGCCCGGCAGAAACCCCCCAGCTGTGTGTGCTTGGCAGGCAAGGGCCCATGCTCAGGCTCTGATCTTGTCCCCATGGCCCTGACCACGAGTAGGTGACAAGGAGGCCCACTCTGGCCTCCGTCCGCCCACAGCACTCACTGGAGCAGTCAGTGTCCTAACACAGCAGTTGGCAAACGGCTTCTTTGCAAAGGGCCAGACACTGCTCTACTGGGCTGCTGAGCCCAAAAGCAGTCACTGCGGAGATGTAAACAAATGAGCATGGCCCAGGTCCCATAAGCCTTCATTTATAAAAGCAGGCAGGGGGCTGGATGGCCCATGGCTGCTGTCTGCCAGCCCCCAAGCTGGAGAGGAAGGTTCCTGGCCTGAAGGCTTGGGACTATGGGACTGAAATGGAGCCAGAGAAGCAGCAAAGGGGGCTGGAACAGAACTGAGGAATTCCCCCGGGGGCAGAGAAGGAGCCAGGGACAGCTCCCCAGCGGGGGATGTCACAGGGACCATCTCTCAGATGCTGACTTCCAAGACAAGCATAGGTGGGTTTTTTTGTTTTAGAAGATTTTATTTATTTATTTATTGGACAGAGAGACAGCAGGAGAGCACACAAGCAGGGCAATCAGCAGAAGCAGAGGGAGAAGCTGGCCTCCCACTGAGCCGGGAGCCCAACGCAGGACTGGAGCTCAGGACCCTGGGATCGTGCCCTGAACCGAGGGCTGAGGTTTCACAGACTGAGCCACCCAGGCGCCCCATAAATATACGTGTTTTTGATTCAGAAATCAAGAATAAAAATCAGAAAAGTAAAGCTCGATACTCAGTGTTTGGAAATTCAACAGTAAGCTTGATAACCTGTATCACGTCTACATTCGAGCATTTCACTGCCAAAGCACCATTCAACGTTCCATCCGCATGTGTTACCTGAACTTATCTCGCTTCCTACTTTTTTGCATTCCTTTCTTAAGGATAATAAATGCCGCTTTCATTTTTAGCCAATAAATAAAATGTACCTCTTCACAGGTGTGTAACCCCTTCCTCGAAACCCCAGAAGCCAGAGGGAGGTGGGAATTAAGGACTTTTCGGATTGGACGGAGAGAACGCAGGGTCCAGGGAGGCCCCTGTAGGGCACAGGTTCGAGATGAGTCAAGTCAAGTTCTGCTGTGATGTGAGAAATCAAAGTTCTTCCTGGTTTGGACCTTCTGGGGTTTTAAAATTGCAGACAATGGGCTGCAGGTCTCTATTTATAGCCACTCCCATTCCTACTTGACTAAAGTCTCACCTCTGCCCCAGCCTCCCCAGGCCAGGCTTTTCCTCCTCTGTCCTCTGCAGAGAGAGCCCTGCCCAGTCCTGCCTGGGTGCTACCTCGGCTCTGAACACCTCCTCCGGTGAGGCCTCCCTGACCTCCTCTCTCTCCCACTGGCCTGTTTTATTTGCCTCCGAATTATTATCCTCATTCACAATCATCTTATTTGCCAGCTATCCCACGTCCACCTCCCCCACGAGGACTCATGAGCCCCGGGAATCTGCCTGCCTCTTGCAAAGCTCTCGCCCTAGTTCTGATGCTGTGTCTGGTCCAGTTGATGACCAAGGAATGAAACTTAAGTACCCTGGGCTGGGTGCCCAAGAAACGGCCACCCGCATGCCGGGCGATTTCTGTGCATTTGCTCCGATCCCCACACAACCGGGACACCATTAACCCTTTCTTACCAGAAGAGAAACTGAGGCACAGGACTGTTACAAGACCCCCCCCCAAGGCCACAGAACTATGATAATAATCATATTTTAAAGGAAAAGCTATGTCTTCAAAGGGAAGCTGTTTGCCGCCATCTCACCAGCCCTGGGGCCCGTCATGCCCATTCCACATAGTCCCTTACCCGCGGAAAGCAGGATAATTTAACGCCCATGCTAATTTGGGTGCCTCCGTGTCCATAAAAAGCTCTATAGCTCAGCAATGGATTGACCAAACCCTGTCACGAATCCGCACCCCAGCTCGAAGTGAACAGCTAGAATCAGAAAACCATTCGTCGCTGATGATCTTCAGACATTCTTCTCTAGAACTTGGGAGATTTCTCTAATCGCTATAATTGCAGATTGCTCGAGACTGGAACTCACTGTAAATGATCCCATTTTCTGGGAAATTCTGGAACTGCCATCCGGTTTTCCAGGAACGGCGGACGTGAGCTGCCAAGTCCAGCTGCTTGGCTTCACGGGAGGAGGACCATGCCCTCCAACGCCACCCAACGGCACGACTGAGCACTTCCTCCAGGCGACGGAGGCTCGCCGGGCTGACTACCGTCAGGCTCCTGCAGAGCGGCCTTCGGCACCTGAGTCAGCCAAGACCAACAGTTGTCCGGGGGCAGAGGCACGACCTTCGCCGGGCGCTTCTGCCATCTCTGTGTGGCCCTGCGGGAAACTGAAGATGGGGTCACGGGGAGGTTGCAAGAGGGACTTGGTGCTGCCCATCAGGTCTGCTCTCCAGGTCCACTCTGTAACCAGCTGGCGAAGACACTTCTCCACCAACATTCAGACAGACTCCCCCGGGGACGGTATCCCTTGTGGTGCACTGATCCATCCCCTCCATGTGGGAGTGATGGTATGGAGTGTAGGGCAGCAGGATAGACGATGGGCACAGTCTGGGCCCAGACACCTGGCCAAAGCTAAGTGACCATGGGAGAACGAGCCACGGGTGCAGCACAGAGCTTTCGTCAACAGGGTGAGGCCCTCTAAGAACAAGAAATCAGCCCTGCAGAAGGCAGAGGGCCTTGCACAAAATCACCCACAGAACAGACCCGCTGTCCCCAGCACGCTCCGCCTTTCGGCTAGGGTGCCGGCGCTCTTTTCTGGTTGGTGACCGGCGTCGGTCTCGTCTCAAATTCAGCGGCTACAATGAATAATTCCTAACCTTCGGCCTCTCTTTGAAGGTCCACATCACTTTGATGCCAAAAAAATTGAAAAGGAAATCTCTCTGCAGCCGTGGCACACAAGGAAATTCTCATCGCTATTACCAAAGAGAGACTTTACAGATGAAGGGAGGAGACAACATCATCAGATCAAGGGTAGAGCATATGGAAGGACTTCCAAACCTTGGGAGCCCTGCTGGGGAGACACTGAGGCCGAGAGAGAGATGGTACAGATACGTGAAGTGTTCGAAGACTCATAAAGATGGACAAGCTTGGGGCATCCGGGGGCTCAGCTGTTGAAGCCTTTGGCTCAGGTCAAGATCGGGGGTGGGGGGTGTCCCTGCTCAGCGGGGAGTCTGCTTCTCCCTCTCCCTCTGCCCCTCCCCCGTTCCCTTTCGAATAAATTAAAAAAAGAAAAAAAAAGACGGACCAAGCCTGGCTAGCGCATTCCTTCAGATGTGTCCCTGCACACGGTCAAGGAAAAGTTCAAACACAAACGTGGTTCAGAAGATGAAGGAAGTGTCCAGGGGAGACCCACCGGGCAGCCTGAGAACCTGGAGGGCCGGGTCTGAACGTGCCGTGCCCTGCACCAAACCCCACCGGATGCTACTGGGTGGACGGGGCGGGAAGGAGCCAGTCTCGGGGCGGGGAGGGGGCTCCCTCTCTGAAAGGCAGGCCGCGCCTGGGCCCAGAGCCCACCCTCTCCCCACTTCTTGCCCAGGATGCAGTGCCCCCACATGAACGTCCCCGAAGGCGCCACGGCCCCTGCCACCCGAGCTCTGGGGCCCAGCAGACGACCACACCTGAACACCCCATCCTGCGCGTCACAGGCAAAGCCGCACAACAATGACAAGCTCCTCGAGGAGAGGGTACCACGGACACAGAGGACAGGTGATAAGCCTCCCAGCACCACGGGAGACACGTGCTCCTCTGGGGGACGTGCCAGCAGCCCCAGTGCAGCCACGGCCAGCGACGGAGCGGGTCGCGGTTGCTAACTCCGTCTGCGCCGTGGCCCTGAGCCACTGCCCGTGCAGGCGGCAGCCGCCCACGCTCCCCCATACCTGGTAGTAAGGATGGTGCAAGAAGGAATCCGGGCAGCCGGCTAAAGCCATCGGCTCCTCCTTCCCGTTACGCTGACCACTCTGCAGCACCTGCAATGGAGACAGACGGTAAGAAGCCTAAGCAGAGAAATGTATTCCTCCCAACTTGTCCAAGAACGGCGCGGCTAAGGGGGTTGCCGCTGGGACACCCCTCGCGCGGTCAGGTGCTCGGCTGGGATCTCCACTCACGGGGGTACCGGCCAGCCTTCTGAGACAGGAGCCCGCTACGGAGCCCTGGGGAACTGCCCACATAGTCCCAGGGCCCCCAGACCACTGAAGGGGACCTGGCCCACGGCACTGACCGCATGCTTTCTCAGGAGCTCCCAGGGACCCCTGGGTTCCTTTCCTTGTTAGAAATATTAACACCCTGACGATTTATCATACTTGGGCCATGATGGATTTAGCCCAATTCTGATGAGGAAGGGAGGCAGGTATGTGCTGCTGGGGTCCTTGGGGGGCTGCCTGTGTGCACACTGGGTCCCCTGGCCATGGTCAAGATCGACCACTGTCAGGGGCATCTAAGACCCCCGGCCAGCTCTACGCTCTCCCTGAAGGCCCCGGTTCTGTGAGTACAACCCCTGAGAAGAACATTCCCAGAAATGGACTTGCGAAGACCCGGGAGACTTTCCCGCCCTCTACATGAGCTGCAAATACCAGCAGCTACGTGAAAAGCCATACTGGCTCTTCCAGGGAGCTCCTGATAAGCAGGAAACAGAGATCCTGACTTTTGCTGTTTTACTCTACTGCGGAGCAAACCACCAGGCTCGCCACGTATGAAGCAGATGAGTTTCCCAGCTGAGTCTGACACAGGCCCCTCCCTTCTGATGCAGAGGACTGCAGCTGGGGTGAGGGACGAGGGGTGAGGGGCGACCGGTGCCTTGGCCTGGACTCGGGATGGGTCTTCCCTGTGCCTCTGAACACACAGACAAAAAAAGGAACGCTCCGCCAAACTTCCACGAAGCGAGCGTCTCGGAGACCCATCTTTCCTTCAAAATCTCAGCAGCAAGCAGAGAGCGGGGTGTGGATTCCAGGAACAGAGTCATCAGTCGTGAAAACATTTTCAGGAAAGGCAACGAACGCTCCCCATCATAATCACTCCCAGAGGTTCACGTCCTGCACCCTTGCTTCCTCCAAGGTCCAGACACCCTGAATAATTCATAACTATGGGCCACGAGAGGCTTTCTTGAGCCTCTGTCCTTCCAACTGTCGGCTCCAGCTCCGCCACCAGCAAACGCACTATACCCTGCAGGACTGAGCTCAGGAATCACCTCCTCCAGGAAGTCCCCCCAGACTGCCTCTCGCCAATCATCGCTGCTCCAAGATGGCTCCGTCCGTGTCCCTTCTGGGCTCCTGGCCCCACACTGGGCTTATATTCATCTTTTCATTGGCCACACAGAATTGTAAATGCTCCTTCCCAGTCTTGCTCCCCACCAGGTAAACTGTGCGTTCACTGTGCCCCAACGCCCACGCCAAGAGTGGACGCTGCCCCCACTTCACCAGGCTCTCATCATCTGGATCCAAGCAGGGCAGCGTTCACAAAGGGGACTCTGGGGGGTCATCCGTGACAGCCCGTTAGAGCAGGAAGAAAACAAAATGACTCCAGGACGGCGGCCGCCCCACCACGTCCAGGGTCCATGGTCAGCAGGACCCCCAACCTCTCCTATACTGTCCCCAGCAGCGGGTAGGCAACAAGAACCCCTACCATGAGGAAGCAAGGAAACGGAGCTGAGCAAACACTTTCTGCTCCTATGCTCAGGGCGTGGAAGGGCTCATCTCCCGGGAATCACTTTACTATGAAAAACATAAGGACAACTTAGAAAGGGGCTCATTTCTCTCCACGAAATTAAAAAGGAGAATGGAAGAAACAGTACAGGCAGGAAGGGGCCTAGGACAAGATAAACTGGATGCCGGGGGCAGTCACATCAAATCAATACAGCAGAAAACTCAACCCGCACAAATGAAATCCCAGAAACATGGACAATAGCCCTCAGAAAGAACGAGCCAAACATCGAGGCAGAACAGCAGCTTCCAGATCGGTGCAGAATTCAGGGTGCAGAGAGCAGCACCCAGCTGTGAAGGGAACAGCACCTGCGCATTGGGGCCCCATGACCCACCCCCCACAGAAATGCTCCCTCCAGATAGTTTGAAGTCTTCAGAATTCAGAAATCAGAGACTCACAGAAGTTTCCCAGGGGAAACCTAAGATCAGATGGGGCACAAAAGTCAGGATATTGATTTCATCTGCTGAAACAGCACAGAAATCAAGGTAAGACCCAGTAATGGGCTGACCTGGGTCCTCCCCCAAAATCAGAAGTTGAAGCCCTAACACCCAGGACGCAGAATGTGGCTGAATTTGGAGGTGGGAGGTCTTTAAGGGGTGACTGGGTTCCAGTGAGGCATTAGTGTGGGCCCTGATCTGGTGTAAGAGGAGATCAGAACACAGACACGCAGACGGATGACCATGGGAACATACGGGGAGCAGACAGACGTCTGATCACCAAGGACAGAGGCCTCGAGGGGGAACAGCCCTGCCCACAGCTCAGTCTCAGACTCCAGTCTCCAGAGCCATGAGAAAATGTATTTCTGTTGTTTGAGCCACCCAGTCCATACTATTTGGTTCTGGTGGTCCTAGAAAATGAATTCAGACCCAAGGTATTAGAACACCACTAAATTGCCATTTTAACTAAAAGGAACAGAAGCACCCTAAACGTGTAACATTTACTACCAACCACTTATGTTTCCTGCAAGTGTGTAGGATCCTTGAAGCCACCTGGACGGAAACTGAAGAACTTTCCCTAAGGGGCTGCTGGGATGGAAAGAACAGGGCAAGAGCCATGGAAGCACTAACCAGATGGCGGGAGCACTCCACTCCCCGCCTGGGCACAGCTGTGGCGGGTCACCTCCCTCCAGCCTCCGGCAGGGCCAGCAGCTCCCAACCCTGTGCACCAGCACGCCCCCACGGTGGCGAGCTCCATGTGTCCAGGCTGTAGGCTCAGCCATTTCATCCAACACCAACCTAGAGGCTGTTCTAAAAGTCCTTCACGGGGCACCTGGGAGGCACAGTCGGTTAAGCATCCGACTCGTGGTTTCAGTTCCAGATCTCAGGGTGGTGAGATCGAACCCCACATCGGGCTCCACGTTGAGCACGGAGTCTGCTTGAAACTCTCTCTCCCTCTGCCCCTCCCCGCTATGCATGCACACTCGCACACTCTCTCTCTCTCTCTAAAATAAATTTAAAAACCATAAATAAATAAATGAATAAAAGTGCTCTGTAGGCGCAGTTAACATCTGAAATCACAGACTTGAGTAAAGGGAAACCTTCCATAATGGGCACGGGCCTTGTGCAATGTGTTGAAGGCATAAGAGCAAAGACTGAGGTCACCCCGAGAAGGTATCTGACCTCAAGACCGTAGCAAACTCCTGTCTGAGTTCCCGAACTGCCAGCCAGCCCCACGAACTCCAGATCTGTCAGCCTCTACAGTCACACGAGCCAATTCCTTAAAGTAAGTTTCTGTACAGACCCATATATGTTCGGTTTCTCTGGAGAACTCTGACATACACACACCAACCAATCACGGCTGGCTGCCAGGACCATTCTGTGCTGTCTCCTGTGGGCCTCCCCAAAGCCCGCGAGGGTCTGATGGCTCTGCGTAGACAGCTTCCCAGCTCTGGGCCCTTCTGTAAACACATCTTCCCACCTCTTCAGTCTGAAGCCTCACTTTCCTGGGATGCTGTTTTTTCCCCCTTTGCCCACATCCTGGCAGGCCTGGGGGAGGTGCTCCCATCCTCCTGGCTCCCCCTTCTTGCCACAGAGGATGGGCCTTCCTGGCCGTTTAAGGACCCTCTCTGCACCCATATTAACACATTGCCCCACACCTCCTTCTGCCACTGCTTCCCACACTCCTTCTAGCTCACTCTGTGCCTGCTGCTTGCCCTGCCTCGTATGCCTCCGGAACTCTAGGATGTGTTCAACACAGGGAAACACACTACTTTCCCCCTGAAGGTTCAAATTTAATGGCTGTTGGAGTGCCAAAAATATCACAGAAACATGCCCATTTTATCATCTTAATATGACCTTTGAAAGTATTTACCAAGTGAGATTGTTTCTCAGCCAGAAAAATACATATCCCATAAGCCTGTTGAGTAGTCCCTTTGGAACAGGAAAACTATAGTTAGATATACTAAGAAGATCAGAGTAACTCTGGTCTCTCCTAAAATGTCTCAAAACTAAAGCTAACATCATATTTAATGGTGAAAGATGGAAAGCTCTTCCCTAAGACCAGAAACAAGGCAAGGATGCCAGCTTTAACCTCTTCTACTCAACATTGCATTTGAAGTTCTAGCTAAAGTAATAGAGCAAGAAAAAGAAATAAAAGACACCCAAACTGGAAAGCAACTAACACGATCTCTGTTCACAGATGACATGATCTTATCTACAGAAAACTCTAAAGATTACTAAGACACACACTCAATCTCAAGCTAATAAATCCATTAAAGTTTCAGGACAGAAGATCAACACACTAAAATCTCTTGAATTTCCATACTCTAACAAAAAGTCTGAAAAGGAGATTAAGAAAACTCCAAGGGGTGTCTGGGTGGCTCAGTGGGTTAAGCATCTGCCTTCGGCTCAGGTCATGATCTCAGGGTCCTGGGATCGAGCCCCGTATCAGGCTCTCTGGTCAGCAGGGAGCCTGCTTCCTCCTCTCGCTCTCTGTCTGCCTCTCTGCCTACTTGTGATCTCTGTCTGTCAAATAAATAAATAAAATCTTTAAAAAAAGGAAAAAAGAAAACTCTATTCAAAACAGCATCAAGAATTACAACGAGGAATATATTCAACTAAGGAAGCAAAAGATTTGTACACGAAAAACTACAGATGTTGCTGTAGGAATATAAAGAAGATAAGATAATATAAATAAGATAAGCATCCTGTGTTTGTGGTTTAGAACATTTAATATTGTTCAGATGATGATAATACTCAAAGCAATCTAGAGATTCATCGCAGTCCCTCACAAATTCCCTCCAGCATTGTTGCAGAAATCAGTAAAACCTACTAAAATCTATAGAGATTCTCACAGGACCCCAAATGGCCAAAAAAACCCTTGAAAAAGAAGAACAAGATTGGAGGACTCACATTTCCTGATTTCAAAACCTACTACGAAGCTATAGTGATAAGGACAGCAGGAAATGGAAGAAGGACAGTCATACAGACTAATGGACTTGAATAGAGGGCACAGAAACAAACCATCATATATAATGGCTCGCTGATTTTCAACAAAGTTGCCGGGACCATTCAATGGGGAAAGGACAGTCTTTTCAATAAATGGTTTTGGGAAAATTGGATAGCCACGTCCAAAATGATGAGGTTGAACTTTTGACTCACACTAATCAACTAATTAGGTCCCTTAATGAACCTACGGAAAAGTTTCCACGATGTTGGATTTGACAACAACTTCCAGGATAAGACACCAAAGGCACAGACAACAACAAGAGACAAACTGGGCTTCATCCAAATTAAAAACACTTGTGCAGAGGACATGATCGAGGGAGTGAAAAAACCCACAGAGAAGGACAAAAGAGTTGCAAATCATTTATTTGATAAGGGATTAATATCCAGAATATATAAAGAACACCTACAAGTCAACAATAAGAAAACAAGCCACCAATTTCATAAATGGCCAAAAGACTATAACTAGACATTTCTCCAAGTTAAACCAATAAACGACCAATAAATCCATGAAAAGATGCTCCACATCACTAGTAATTAGGGAAACACAAATCAAACCACCATGAGATGCCACACAAAATCACAAGTGTTGGTGGGGATGTGGAGAAACTGAAACCCTTCTGCCCCACTGATGAGAATATAAAATGGTGTGTCCTCTATGGAAAATGAAACAAAAACTCCTCAAAAAATCAAATGGAATGAACATAAGTTCCAGAAATTCTATTTCTAAGCACTAAAAGAAGTGGGAACAAGGACTCAAACAAATGTTTGTACACCCATGTTCACAGTGGCACTGTGGTCAATAGCCAAAGTACATAAACGACCTAAGTGTCCATTAACAGATGAATGCACATGCAACACGTAGCCTATCCATGCAAAGGAATATTATTCAGCCTTGAAAAGGGACATCATTTTGATGCACACTACGAAATGGATGAACCTTAAAGACATTATGCCATTTGGTAAGTCGGTTGCCAAAGCACAAACATTGTAGGACCTCCCTTCTATGAGGCACCTAGTACAGAAACAAGATGTAGAAGTTAGCAGGGGCTGGGGAGAAGGGAAGTGTGTTCAATGGATACAGAGCTTCTGTTTGGGATGAGGACAAAGTTCTGGAAATAGATAGCCATGATGGTTACACAAAACTGTGAATGTACTTAAGTCAACTGAATTACACACTTAACAAATGGCTAAAGTAGTAAATTTTAGGTTTCATATATTTTATCCCCAGTTTTTAAATATCAGAAAAGTTGGCTATTCGATAAGCTTCCCTTAAAAAATTAACAATCTCCGCTCAATTTTTTAAAAGATTTTATTTATTCATTGGGGGTGAGGCGCAAAGGGAGAGAGAGGATCTCAAGCAGACTCCCCACTGAGCACAGAGCCCAGTGAGGGCTGGATCTTACAACACAGATCCTGACCTGAGCCGAAATCAAGAGTCAGACATTCAACCAATGGAGCCACCAGGCACACCCCCACCCCCCAGCCCTGCTAAATATTTTTTAATACAACCATGAGATTCAGCAGAATTTCTTAGGATGCTAAAACGAAGATGGATAACACAATGACTGCAAACTGACTTTTATACAAACTTTTTTTTTTTCTTTTTTAAATGCCACCACGTTCCCGGTCACGCTAGTTCTACCACTTGGAGACTGTTGACGGCTTATCCATTTTGGTTTCTCTTGAGCAGTCATGCCTTCTCTCAGTTGTGTGACTCTGTGTAACCCAAGTGTCCGGCTGGTGAAATGGAACCCCCATGGCAAGGGCAAGCCCTCCATAAATCCGCCCTGCCGTCTACACTCAACAAAGACAAAGACCACGGTCACGATCTGTGCTCTGGTGGAGACTCAAACCCCCATTCTGCTCCTGAACAAAAAAAAAGAAACCCCAAAAACAAAACAAAAAAACCCCCACACTTTAAAATGTCTTATAGCAGTGCAGGGGTGACATCCTATGCCCCTTTAAAAGAGTCCCATATTCAAATCATCAGCTGATTTACCAAAATGATGTGCTCCACAGCAGGAGAAGGGCCTGACAGGCAGGCAGATACTGCAACTTTATACCTACAACAATAAAAGGCGTCCTCACGAACAGCTGTAGACTGACTCAGAAATTGTACCAATGACTGTTGTCTTTTCTCTTCCTTTCATGAAAGGGGCTTATGGATAAGGTCATCATGCTGTGTTGGTTTCATGTGTCTTTTGATTATGAATTTTGTCTGTTGCCAGAGTGCTATTATAAATAATGTATTGGCAGCTGTTCCCCCCCCCCCTTTTTAAAAGCTTTTACTTATTCATTTTTAGAGGGTGAGCAGGGGTAGGAGCAGATGTAGAGGGAGAGAAGAAGAGAGAGAAAGAGAGGGAGGGGAATGGACTCCCTGCTGAGCATGGAGCCCAATGCGGGGCTCGATCTCATGACCCTGAGATCATGATCTGAGCTGAAATCAAGAGTCGGTCACCCAGCTGACTGAGCCACCCAGGGATCCAGGGGATCTGTCCCTTTTAATGGAGTTTTGAACTTATGATGAAAATTTAAATAATCTTCACCATGAAGCTTGAACTTTCTTCCTTATTAGACTACAGTTTGGACAAATAGTTCAAGCAAAGCCAAAAGTTAGCTGATTCTAGAGTCAACATTTTTCTCAACGTCAATATTTACACTTGTGGGTCCAGCAGCCGAACCTCAACAATGCCTTTGTTCTTTCTGTTTCGTGTTTGTTTTTCCATTTTAAGGGCCATTTCTACTTCATTAAATGATACAACTGTCTTAAAATTTGAAAACATTGCACCAATAAAGCTTTTTCAGGCGTTCCTGAGACCCGGAGGGCTGGCACGCATATGCCTTTCACATCACAACCAACCGCAGAGTCGGCTGGCGGTGCATTTCAACGGCCCGGCGCCCTCCCACCAGGATGACCCCCTATGCCAGGAAAATCGGCTAGGACGCCGACAGGTCCGCTGAAGGACCCTCGCATCTCATGACCCGCCTGAGGCTCACGCTTGGCACCGTGCTCAGGTTCCAGGCAATTCACACCAATGCTTCCCCTTCTGATCTGTCCTCCTTCCCGAACACGCTGTGCGTGACCGACGAGGCTGACGCTTGGCGTGACGATGGGACGCAACCTACCAACTGAAAACAGAGTCAGGCTCGGGTTGGTAGTTAGGACCTGCGAGCATACAGGCTTCCCCTGCACACCTGCCCTCCAGGATGGAGAGTGCTGCCCACCGGACCTGCCACCCTGTCCCCACCTCCCTGCACCCACACCCCTTTCCTGCCTGGCTTAGGGCAGCAGTCTGAGACAACCACTCCCCTGCAAACACCTGAGCTCCCTCACGTGTCCCCTCCTCCGACCCACTCTGAGAAAACACAACTCCTCTGCTTACCTAGCCATCCTCAGCACCCCTGAAGTCACCGACCATGCAAGAAGGGCTCTCTCCATTTTGACTCAGCCACAAATCCAAAATGTGCATTTAGTACTACTGGGAAAATCGGGTACGTCTCCTTAGGGAATTTACTATGTCCTCTCCAGCATGTCCGTTTCCCACTTTCTGCTCACGGCCGCCTCTCAGGACACTCAGATGACACCCAGCACAGGCAGTGAAGGGCTCATTGTGCCACCACCCGGCTCCACGGTCACGGCCAGCACCTGAACTCAATCCTATCCCACTTGCTAGTTGGTAAATGCCTTCTTGTTCAAGGATGTGGTCTTGCTCCCTGCTGCACCCAGGACGGCACACAGTGGGGACTGCACGCTGGCGGGACTAACCACCATCCCTGTGCGTGCAGAGCTTAAACAATAACATTTAATTTAAAAATAAAATCGCAAAGAGAAGCTGCCAGTCTTAAGTCACTGTAGGACTTTTTACGAAGAAAGTGCTCCCTTCCATAAAAGCCAGAAGCCTGCTGTTTACCAGGAACAACGTAATGGACCAATGTTCATGACATATTAAGACAGTTACTTGTGGAGCTGAAAGCATAATATTCGCATTCTAAATCATAACAAACATATAAAAAGAAACTCACAATACTTCAACATCAAAGGGAAAACAGAAACCAGGCAATGAAGACAGCATTCAAAAAAGAAACAATGTATTTCGAAGATGGATGACATGTAGCAATAAACGTCAACTATCTGATTCCCTTCTTTTCAAAATAACAATCAGAACTATTCCACTATTAAAAAAAAAAAAAAAAAAAAAAAACACACTCAAAGCACGTGAAATAGAAATGGTTTAAAAAGAGAGCCAGAAAGGGACGGACAGAGACAGAGCAGGCAGAGACCCAAGAACAGGACAAAAGTCTAGCATGGTGACAAGCACAGGGACAGGCCCGGCAAAGCGCAGGGCCAGCGAGATGCTCACGCCCCCGAGAACAGCAGAGCACGCGGCCCCCAGTGTAGTTAACAATCAACCACAGGGCTCGGGCTTCACCCTCCACAGAACACGGGCTTCACCCTCCACAGAACACGACGTCTGCATGCAGGGGTCTTGTAGCAAATAAAGGGACCTTACACGTCGACAAGAAACTCACACTGAAAATAAAGGAAAGGGATGCAGTAGTTTTTAATCATATGGTAGCTTTATAGACGAAATAAATTTGGAGACTTCAATAGAATTAGAACTTTTATTATAAATATATACCAAAATCAAAATAATATTCAAAAAACACCCTTACAGGGACACCTCGGTGGTTCAGTCAGCTAAGCATCTGACCCATGACCCTGAGGTCCTGGGATCGAGTCCTGCACCAGGCTCCCTGCTCAGCGGGGAGTCTGCTTCTCCCTCCACCAGCCCTTCCTCCCTGCTCCTGTTCTTTCCTCTCTCAAAGAAATAAATAAATTCCTTTAAAAGAAGTAAGAAACATTCTTCTGATAGAAGACATGACAGATAAAACAGACAGAAACCCACACTCCTTCCGCCTTCATCTCTACAGGTAAAGAAAGCCATGGACTTAGACGTTCTTACTATTGATTATTTCAATTTGTCAAGACCGGAAAAAGGGAAAAAAAAAGAAAAAGATGGTTCCAAGTGCTTCCGTAGACCCGGCAGAAGGCTATATAGGGATGTGTGAGTACATGTGCAAACACACGCACATGCCCTCTCACTAGAATCATTCCCACTGTTGACAAGAGCCAAATGAAGCGCAGGGGTCAAGATCCTGGGGCCAGTGACGGGAAGGAGACTGAGGTGACTGAGGATGTGACGAAGCTCAGTCCAGAAGTCCACACTCTTAACTAGAACCCCACAGTCCCACGGTTTTCAAATTAGGGTCCCTGGACAGATGGAAAGACAGCACAGGCACCACCTGGGAACCTGCACACACGCACATGCTCTGGCCCGGATGTGGACCCGTTGAATCAGAAAGTGGGGCCCTTGTGTCCATGGCCTAACACCAACCACGGGGCACCCCGGGGGCCTGAGCTGCACCCCAGAGCAGCAAAAGTAAAATCTAGGGGATGCAGGCATTGTTTTAAGCTCTACGGTGTTCCCAATGTTGAGAACCATGGCTCTCGTCTCTTTTATTTACTTGAGTAATCCTTTTTTTATGATGTTTGCAAGGGGGGACAATTGGGAGAAAAATGCAATAAAGCTTTGAAGAGTCACATCTCACTTTCTAGAAGTGGGGAGGGGAGCCCACCCCAACAGGATGGAGTAAGCAACATAATCAGCTCCTCCAAATGCCACCGGAATCCCAAGGGCCAGATTCCCAGAGAGAAGCCGTACCTGGTCCACTTCCGGCCTTTCAAAAATCAATTACTTTTTCCTACACAATAGAAAGAATCCTTTCTAGAACACAGGCGGGTGGAGGGGGAAGGCCGGCAGGCCAAAGGGCCACCCTCACCCACCTACAGCAGAGACTGACCTCGGCACATCAAACTTCGGGGCTTCAGGGACAAGGGTCTGCATTTGACCCTACATAGGAGCATCACCTTTGACTTTATACTCTGTGTCTCTTGTAGGAGACTCTTTGGGATATTCTAGTCACATATCCACAGTTCCTTACCCCTAAGTGCTTTGGTCAGCCTCCAGACAGAAAATCAGTAAAATTCTTTAAATGAAAACTTGGTGATGGCCACACTCCTCACTTACGTTATTGGTGGGGGGCATCGTGCCCTCACATGATCCACGTGGGGACTTGATCGTGAGTCCCATCAGATAGGCCAGGAGGCTGAGCAGAAGCAGCTAGCCTTGGGTCACCCGCACTGGCCAAGTGTGTGGTCAGGGTCAGTCCTGGGGCAGTGCTCCGCCCACATCCTGGGTCCTGAGCTCGGATGCGAGGCCCTGGGAACAGAATCTGGTCCGTGCGAGCCAGGAGAGGCCAAGGCTGGACGCTGGTCTTCAATTTCCAGCTGCCTCCACCCGCAGGCCGTGGGGTCTGTTAACATGCACATGTGCAGTCCCGTGCTAAGGGCAAGACGGGGTTGCTAAGCCAGCCCCCGAAGGCTCCTGGAAGGAATGACCCAAAGGACTCGAGGTGCCAGCACTGGAGGAAGTTGAGAAACAACCAAGCGAGAGAAGAGCGAGGGCACCCACAGGGAACAGCCGGGACCGCACACAGGCAGAGTGGCCTCCCGACCTCCATCACGAACGCATTGCCAGGGACAACCACACTGGCCTCGGGTCATGCAAACAGAGGCGATGGGGGTCCATGAGAATGCCTCACCCCACCTTCCCCGGCCCGCCTTCCCAGAAGGATGGAAGGGACAGTCCCCACTTCCCGGATGAGGACACAGGCTTTACGATGAGGAAGGACCTGGCCAGGGCCACCCAGGGAGTGCAGGACCTTGCAAACAGGGAACACCCAAGAATCAGCATAGATAGTCGGCCTAGGAGTCGGAGAGGAAGGATCAGGAGCTCTCGCAGAGGAGGGCATCCCACCCTGTGTGACCGGGGACCCCAGGGGGAGAAGGAAAACCACTGTAATCTTAAACTTAAAATGCGGATTTACTCACAGGCCTAAAATTGGGGTCCTTTTTAAAGAACTTCCTTTTCCTGATATATACATACACACACACACGCACACACATGTGTGTGTGTGCGTGTGTGTGTGTGTATTCTTTAACTCATTAACGTTTTGTTTTCACTACTGGTGTCATTACTTAGAATAATCCTTGACGGTTGAGATTTCTGAATTATCATCAATTACTGAATGTTTGTGGGTGCCTTCTAAGGGACTGCTCTCTGCACATCCAAATGTAACAGGAGAACACAAATGAGAGACTGAATCACTTAAGTGAAAAAGGGAGAGATCACCATGACGGCGCCCACATCACCCACCACGTCCCTGACCTACCGCCCAGCAACCCATCCTTCACGGGCACACGGCGCCATTAACCCCACTGAAAGCCCTCGGGGTTGACTTCGCTGCCTGCACACCCGGTCTTCTAATCGTTGGGAAAGGAATTCAAACTTTATCAGAAAAATGAGGAAAGGTCTGTAAAACTGTGCTTAGATTTAAACACCTTGTACAACAGATACAAATCCAAGTCCTACGGATCAGCACCTCAAAGTACAGCACTTGTCCGTACGCTGAAACTCACTTCACAGACGGGGGACGTTCAGCTAAAGAAAGCTTGAGAATTTGCAGCCTCCCAAAGGCCTGCCGCTTCCTCCCTTCCCAATCGGCCCTCAAGTCCAGACCTGGAGCTGCCAGAACCCCGGTCTCTGGGCTTTGGAGAAGGGGGTGTGGGGTCCCCGACCCCCGGGATCCCCCTCAGGAGCCCCAGCAGTGGTAGTAACCCAGCTAGACTGTACACTGGCTGCTTCCCTGCGGAGTCCCTCTTGACCGCAAACCACTGATGAGTGATGACCAGGACACTTGGGGGCCCTCTGGAGCTGTTATGTTTCGTGCCAAGTGCAGGAATTACATATCCAAAAAACAAGTGATTAGGATCACTGGGTTTCACATCTTGAAAGCATTAAGGCTGCAGTGCCTTCCAGAGTTTTCCCAGGGTCACTGGTGAATTCAGCAAAGTAAACCCATTTCTTGGGCTCTCACGACACCAGACGCGTAGGGACTACAGGTCAGCAGAGCGAGACTTGCTTCCGCTCGCTCTACGAGGCATAGCTCAAATCCTGCAAAGCACGTGTCAGAGGAGGGTCCTGAATCTTGCGTGTAATGGCATTCCTCACACGGCTGGGAAAGTGAGCCTTGCGTCCCGGGTTTAAAGGTTTCTGACAGCTCCAAGCAGCGTAAATGTCAGCTTTGTTCTGAAACTTCACAGCCATGGCACGTGTGGGACCCCACGCACACCTGCTCCCTCACTCTCTCTCTGTCCACCACCTGGATGATCGGGGACAGATAACCACTCTTACTTCTGAGTGTGTTAATTGAGCGTGGCACCCATTCACACCTCGCAGAGAGCCCTGACCCATGAAGTCCTTCTCGGCTTATGCTCAGGAGAGGTCGTCCTGGCCAGAGATCAGCCCAGTCACAGCTCTTCCCCGGTGCCCCGAAGACGAAACACCCATTTCTGAGCTGTGTTAGCCCCCAGAGTGCACCACACGCCAACCCGCCAGGCCCAGAACAAGTCGCCTGGGAAGCCTGCCCCCAGCACATGAAGCTGCACCCTCCCGGAGGGAATGGCTCAGCATCCGTTCACCAGAGAAGACAGTCCGTAATTACAGGTTTCACTAACAGTGATTATCAGACGGGGGGCTGACAAGGAACGATGATCACAGGGCCACTGCGTGTCCCTCTGCCAAGGCCAGGGCTCAGTCAGTTAGGTCTGCACAAGCCTCAGATTTGGATCTCTTATTTTTTAATTTTTTAGATTAATTAATTTATTTTTTATCATGCTCCACATCCAGCATGGAGCCCAACGCGGGGCTGGATCCCACGGCCTGAGATCGAGACCTGAGCTGAATAATGAGATCCAGAGTCAGACGCTCAACTGACTGAGCCCCCTAGGCTCCGGGTCTGGATCTCCGAGATAGAGTTTAGCTACAGGGGGTTCTGATAATGTTTTAAAACAACCCAAATACGTTCACTTTCAATCCATTAGCTTTAACCAAAAAACTGTCTTTCCTGATGAATAATCCCAACATTCTGTCCTTGGCAGGACTTGAACCGCCACCGAGGGACACACGCTGGACCCTCTGCAGAAGCAACAAACCACATCACGAAGCCGCGTCTCTTCTCTTCTTTTTTTAGGGAGAGAAGCAGCAGGAGAGCAGAGGGGAAAAGACAATCTCCAGCAGACGCCATGCCCAGCATGGAGCCCCTTGTGAGGCTCGATCCCACGACCCCGAGATCATGACCTGAGCCAAAGCCAAGAGTCGGAAGCACAACCGAATGACCCTCCAGGTGCCCCGAGGCAGTCGTGTCTTCTCATATTCTCCGACCTGGGCTCCAAAGAAGAGAGGCACACGCACACAGCTGGTCACACGAGCACCACGACCAAGCCGCAGGAACTGCGGACACCCAGTGGCCTTCCCTTAGATGCTGACGGAGGCGGACTGCGGGCACCAAACACAGTGCTTCATCCCGCGTCCGCTCCAGAGAGCCGCGCTGCTAGATCAAAGCATCGGAGGGGCACAGGAGGAAAGTAAGACCATCTGGCTTCCCATAAAACCCACCTGTTTTACTATGAGTCCTTCCTGCTTCTGTGAATCGGAAAGGAAGGTGGGACCAGGCACCAGCCTTCTGCTCTGCCTCTCACATCCTCCTTAAGAGCAGGAGCCACGTGGAGCAGAGCCCAGGCCATGTGTGAGCCCAGCGCCCACCACTGTATGGCCTGGAGAAGGTCCAGGGTCCCTCATCACCCACTAGCTGGGGGTGAGATGGGGCCACCTAAGTAAAGGGCACGGCCGGCCAGACACGGGGTGAGGTCATGACCCTCACCGGCCTATGCACTCCGACCTTCGACATTCTGGCTTTAGGCAACACGCACACTGACTGTGGTAGCCGGGACAGGGGTCTTGGGACCAGAGCCCCGTGAGGACGGGGGCCAGCCCAGCTAAAAACAGAAGGATGTCTGTCCTGGCCCCACGGACTCTGAGCAAGAACAGCTCTGGTCTCATGGACAAGGCGAGACCCACCCCCACCCCTCAAAAAGGAAAAAGTGATGAAGGCACCTCTTTCAAAACCATCACGGGAAGTCCTAACTCCAACTACAGGAAAATGCACCACATGGAAACACCTATCTTTTACAAACTCTTGCTTTCTCACCTAAAAAAGGTCAAAACGGTTCTCTGCCACCTAGGTGACACTCAAAATTCTCCCAACTCCAACGTCCAGGAGGGCTCCACGCATAATAACCTCCTTCACATGAGACTCGGCTTTTCGTTCGTCATGAATGTCACGAATGGTCAACAGTCTTGAATGTCTAATGGTAAAATGGAATTTTTCAATTGTTCCGCTGAAAAATGAAACAGGTTTGTGTCTACACGGGCCACACTAGCCCCACGCTACCAGGGTCAGGATAAATAACCACCAAGAGTTTCTCCTCTGAAGTTTGCAATCGGCAGGATGTGCCAATCTGAGAGCAACACTTCCCCCCACGGGTCCTACACACGGCAGGAGCCGCGGCAGCAAGGATGTCCCGATGAGCTATGTGCGGGCATCAGGTCACCCGTGGACACAGCAGGACAAAGAAGGCGAAGCTCTGGAATGCCACCCTCGTCTCTGTCCGCCGTGCCATCCCCGGGACCAAGGCCTGCTGCTTCTGCCAGCGCGGAAGCATGGAGCTCGGACACAGAGTCACCCAGTCCCCGCGGGTTCGCCGTCACCGTCTCGCCGCACGTTATTACCGTCATTACAGGCCTCCACCCTAACTGCGACTGTGACTCAGAGAAAAATGAATCCTCCTTTACCTCGGAGTGCTCTGCGGCAGCCTGCCGGCCTGGCAACCCCTCAGGAACTGCGTCACCAGGCTCCCCTGCCCCAAGAAAGAACGGGAAATCTCTCTTGAAGAGAGGTGACAGGTGTGGCCCTCAGATCGTACCCAGGAGCCCCACGGGAGCTCTGCCTGGTGCAGAGAAGAGGGCCATTGCCTGGGGGCCTCGGGACGTGAGTAAGAACACGGCGGTGAGTTCCTGGTTCCTTTCACCTCCCACAGATTCCCGGACAGAGCACGGCACAAGTCTCCAACTGGAAACCACCAGCAGACCTGCACAAGAAACGCTTCCGGAAAGCCTGCCCTCCACCCCATACAAAGGATGGGGGGAGAAAATGGTTCTAACAAAACCAAAAGCCTTGTCCACAACAGCCACCCTATTCTACCCAACAGCACTGGAAGGACCTGCCCACCCACCCCGGTCTCAGCAGGGCACGCAGGGGCTCATTTTTCACACCGCCCCCCATCCAGCCCTTGACTTGGTGGGAGGGGGGGGTCCCACTCAGATCCCCCGGCATAGTGTCTGCTGGCCAAACAGGAAGTGATCTTCTGCGTCCCACCCAGCGGAAACAAGACAACTGATCCCTCGCAGGAGTATGGCCAGGAGGGGCCCCTGGGGAGCTCTGCCTCCACTCCCCTCCAGCATCATAAAAGGAACAAGGAGGGAGAGGTGGGCTGAGTCGGCATCTCTGCCCCTCACCCACGCCTCCCGTGCCAGCAGGGTCTGGTGGGAGCGGAGTGACCCCCGACAAAGGACAAGGCATGTGTGTACACCCTCCACTCCCCGATCCTGTTTCCAGGGGGCCCAGAGGGGAGCGGAATTTCCCCTACACTCGGCTGCGGAGAGGCAGTGCTCTGGGAAGGTGTAGATGTCCCCCTGAACTGTGACAAGGCTGTCCTCAGGTGACAGTGGCCAGGCCCAGCAGGCAGGGGCCACACAGCCCCACACAGCCCCGGAGCAATGCTTCCACGGGGAATGACCTGCCATGGAGATGAAGCAGGATCGTGACGCTCACCCTAAACCCCAGATGCCCAGAGTACAACCGAAGTTCACCCGTCACTCCAAGAACAAGATCCCTTGTGACCAGAACAGGAGAAGACAGCCACAGATGCCCATGGTGACAGGAGTCCGGTTGGAACCAGCACGGGTTTCAGAGCAGCCGTCTTAAGAAAGCCTTTCAAACAAGGACGGACTCTCCTGCCACAGAAGAGAGCTGGAGAGCTGCATCTCCACGGGACCCGCAAGCCGGGCGCACCGGGCTCTCTTTCTTGCTTCCTGCTGAGGCCGTGAGCTGTCGGTTCCTTCCATCAGGGAGCCAGGTGCCGAGACCCAGCACAGCCCACAAGGCCATCCGTGGTGACCAGATGCCAGGACTACCAGGAGCTGACAGGGGCAGAGGTCCGGGGCCGCGCGCCGCGTGCATGGCGAGGGAGAGGGGGTGGCGCCCCGTGTGAGGCAGAAATGAAACAACACGGGCACTCCACGCGACGACACAAAGTCTGCCAAAAGAACGTTAAGGATGGTTCCAGCTCGGAGCGGGCGGCAGAAGCACAGTGAACAAGGGACAAGAACAAGAGAGTGCAGGAAGAGAACAGCGTGCGAAGACGCACGTGGTTCTAGAAGCCACGAGGAGGAGCAGGCCGGAGAGGAAGACGCCACAGCACGCATGCCAGTCCCTTCGAGGTCTCTCTGCATGGACGCTGGCCTCAAGCCGCAGCAGGACTGGGACTCTCTGCCCTTGGAAAGAGGAAGACAGAAGTTGCTCCATGTGTAGCTCGGTCCTGAGAAGGTCTGGGAGTCAGTCATACTGTAAACGGGGAGGAAGGACCCGTCAGCACCGCTGGGCAGAGGAATGGCTCCTGCCTCCACAGGGCCCGGTCTTGCTAAACAGGTCACACCAGCCAGCAGTAACTAGCCCTCCTCTGGCTGCGTCCCCAGGGTCGGAGGCCCAGAGACGTGCCCCCTGTGGAGCACAGGGGACCGGGTGGGAGCCACAAGGCTGGGGCGGGCCCACCTCTGCTGTCAGGCGAGAGCACACTCTGGGAGGAGCCCCGCAGACGGGGCAAGACAGTAGACATGGGGCCTGGGGATGCGACGCCCTGACCCAAGTCAACCACCCCTACGAACTCTCCAACAAGAGCAACACAAGCAACAAAAACTTGGGCCAGGGGACGGCCGAGCTGTAGGCCCACCGGGGCCTCCGAGGGATCAAGAGTGGGAGAACAGACATCGGGCAATGTAAGCCCATCTGTACCTTTCCCTGTCTCCCATGACGACCCCAAAACAAACAGGGTTCTTGGGACGCAATGACAGTGAAGAACAGAGGGAGGGTGGCCCTAATGCCCCACAGATCTCCCCGCACTGTCGCTCACAGCCCACAACCCTATCCCTCCGGGATCACAATCCCCATGGTGGGCTCACCCACATCCAGATGCTTCGTGCCCTGGTCAGAGTCACCACCCACACTGAAGCCTGTAATTTATTAATTTCCCTGTTGGCCACTAAATGGTCACTCTCAGACCCTCTTATGTGGTGTTTCAGCATCTTCCTAAACCCCCCCCGCCCCGGGGACAGGGCTCCCAACTCACAGATCAAAGACAAACGAGTTCTTAAGGGATTATCTTGCTTCTAGGACGTTCCACATGTGCCAGGGCTGTGGCCAGCCGGAGGGCCCAGAGCCCTCAGCACCTCGCCTAACACAGCCTCTGGTACCAAACATGGGCTCTCTGGAACTTACCAAATGAGCAGAAAACGTCAGGAAATGAGAACCGATCGAATGGTTTCCATCACACATGTTACACGCCATGTTCAAGTTAGCAGAGCCTAACTCGGGTCAGACTGGTTCTCTTTGATGCCGGGGATCGTGGAGGACGCCATGGAGCCATCCGTGTACCGGGCGGGGTGGGCACTGCCTTGCAGAGGACGCACAGTAGACCTCCCAGCAGAATGGCCTCTTGTGCAGCCCGTAGACCTGACCTGCACCTCCCCCGCCCCCCTGCTACCTCTGTGTCGCAGGTAAGTACGGTTTTTAAATCGTCTGTCTGGGACTAAGGATGCAGTGAGGCCAGGGATAATATAAACTGGCTTTTAGGGGTGTCTGGGTGGCTCAGTCGGTGAAGCGTCTGCCTTTGGCTCAGGTCATGATCTCAGGGTCCTGGGATCGAGTCCTGCATCGGGCTCTCTGCTCAGCAGGGAGTCTGCCCCTTGCTTGTGTTCACCTGCTCTTTCTCTCTCAAATAAATAAATAAAATCTTAAAATCAAAAACAAAAACTGGCTTTAAAAAAATCTAAGAGTTTCTACCTTGGACTCATCCCTGGAGAAGCCCATCATGAGAGCTGTCAGTACCACAGGGGAGACACGAAGGCACCCCCATCCACTGTCCAGCCATCCCCCCAGACCCAAGGGGCTCCAGGGCCCCACAAGCATTAGTGGGACCGACACCTGCTGCGGGAGAGGACATCACATCACAGTTCAGGCTAAGAAAGGGTTTTGTGGCTGAAATGTTTTTGGAAACACCCTCCCCAGAGCAACCTTCAGGGATCCACCCCTTAGTCACGACACCCACTGACCTCTCTGGGCACTCTGTCACCCACCCGGGGACGGGTGGCCCCAGACCCAGCTCCCCACTCCCGGAGGACAGACGTGGCATGCCCTACACCGTGCTTTCCACGCCGGAGGAGAGGACCCCAAGCCTAAGCGCCATGGAGAATTAGATTTCAAGCCCCCGACAGGAGGATCAGCTGTGAAACGAGACTTGGTTTCATTGTGTGCCTGAGCCAAGAGGTCCCGGCGAGGCTCTCGGCACCCAGGGGCTCACAGCTTTGAAGAGCCGCGTTCAAAGGCTAACAGGGAAAGGCAAGGACCCGAGGTGAAGGCTGGTCAGACTATCCAAGAGTGGGGACAGGAGAGGCCAGGGACGCTTCCTGGGTCTTCCCGGATGTGCATCTCCCGCATGGTGACGACCCGCCAGAGACCCTCAGGGAAGCTCAGCACCGCACGTTAAGAACCCCCAGGTCCCGGCAAAAGGACAGAGGCAGCGGGAAGGCGCACAGGGGCCCAGCGGATGGCCGCCTCCAGGTGGGAGCATCAGCCCGCCCCTCTCCCCCACCCCACCACCCTTCTTCTGCACCCCATCCCCCGGAGCTTCAGGACTACCTGGCCCCCCAGGAGAGCAAAAACAGGGCCAAGACAAGCAGCAGCTGTCCAGCACCTGTGCCCCAGGTCTGAGACGCCTAAGGGACAGAGCCGTAATCAGCCACGACCCACTTCCTCTCCAGCTCATTCACTGAAGACTGAGGGCACTGGTCCTGCAGGAAGGTGGGAGAAGCTCGAGGAGGTCACAGTTCACGGGAGCGGGACAGGGGGCAGGAGGAGGAGAAGCTACAGCTGTTCCCAACCATGTGGGGGACGTCTTCTCTGCGAGGGCTCACAGGGGACAAAAAAAACCTCACACCCCAGAATAAAAACTCAGTTGCCATGCTAGCTATCCAGAGAGAAGGAAATGCAAGCCTGTACCCTCCCAGCCCAGAACAGGACATGTAAATGTCGTTTACCACCTAACACGAGGCTGACGCTCCAGGGAGGTGTGAGGAATAATCCCAATTAACCGAAGAATTGAAGCCCTCCTGTTGTGCGCTGTACCGTTCAGGGAAAGCAGAGCGAGTCAAGGGTCGCGGAAAGAGGCAGCCTAAAGTAGGCAAGCTGGACAGAAAGGCCGTGGAGCCCAGTTCCTCAGCCCGGGGTCCCCTCGGTTAGGGGCCAAATCCACATGCGCCCACGCAGAAGCCTAAGCTCGAGCTGCAGAACATTCTGTATATGGAGAAGGGTCTTCAAAGGGGTGATTAAGGTCAAATGAGGTGACAGGTGGGCTGTCGTCCAAGAGGACTCATGTCCTTCTAAGAAAAAGCGATTAGGACACAGGCCCACACAGAAGGAAGACCACACTCAGAGCAGGGAGAAGGCAGCCGTCTCCGTGCCAAGGAGAAAGGCCAAAGCCACCTTCCGTAGAGGAATCGTCTCCGCTCACCCTTGATGTCGGCCTCCCGACCTCCAGCGCTGAGCCAAAACACACGTCAGCTGTTCACGCCGCCCAGGCTGCGGTATTACCTCCAGCAGCCCGAGCTGAGGGACACTCTCTCCCGCACCCACCGTCCTCCCTGGGAGTGAAGGCTTGAGCAGGAGCGTTTGCTGGAAGACTGTTCTGGCCTCGGTACCCCACTAAGACACCCACAGGGGACAGGAGAAGATCCCCACACCCCCGCCGACCGGGACTGGAGGAACGGTCCGTGCCAGCCTCTGAGGGCTCACATGCACGTCTCAGGAAGCCCAAGGCGGTACCCCCACCCCTCCTGATAGAACACGAAGGGGGGCCTGGAGAGGGGGAGGCGAGCGCACTGGGCACGAAGCGTGGCCTGCGGAGCCCGACGAGGCCCAGCGAGGACGGGTCTCGGGCCACCCACCTCGGCCCAGCGAGCGAAGGCGGGGAGAGGGGCCAGGGAGAAGCAGGTACAGAGACTCCCTGCAGAAACCCAGAATAAAGGAGCCACTGTTGTGCCCCCGCCTGCGATGGCAAGCACTTACTGACCTCGCCTTATCAATATTTAACAGTCGATCCTCCTACTAAGACGGATTCGTGTGTACCGGTGCAAAACCCAACGGACCTCACCTGTCAGGGGCTCGCCCGGGCTCGGGTGGTTTGGCAGATGGTGCAGCCCGACCGAGAGGACCAGGTGAGACCCCGCTGCCAGTCACGGTCACGGCACCCGCGCTCCCCACGGCGCCCTGCTCCGGCTCAGCATGACGCTCCGCTCCAAAGCTGAAAGTCAAAGAGGCCGTCACTGAGCGCGTGGAACTTGGGGGGACGTGCATTTTATGCTCTGTACCCAAGACTAAAAATCTTTTAAAACAGACACACAGGATATTTTTTTCAAGAAGATATAATTTAAAAAATTCTTCAAAGAGCAGAACGAGAAAGAAGTCCAGGAGGAGTAGGCTTCTAGTTGCCATGTCAACGGCCTGCAGAGCCAGACGCCTGCAGAGACCAGAGACGGGAGAAGGGAGAGGGGCAGCTCCGGGTCCCAGGCCTCAGTCTGCACATCCTCCCCCTCCAGCCCAGGAAAAGCATGTGCCCCCGAGGTGGGCGGGGCAGGGAATGCACAGACCTTTGCCCTCCCGCAAAGTCAAGTTCACCTATAATTCATGCTTCGAGCCCCGATCAAAGCCCACATCCTTCCCAGGCTCCTCTCCCAGACAACAACCCTCATCCCATGCCACAGAGACCCTCCTGCATCTCAGCCCAGGCACCACCCCGCAGGGCAGGCAGGCTCCACTGGGCACCACGCATGCGCCTTGCGCAGGAGGGGCAGAAGCAGGTGGGCCTGCCCTTTGAATCCTGGTTACTGGCTTTGATTCCCTCCACAAGTCATCTTTCCTGAGGGGTGAGCAGGAGGACTGTTCTAGGCTCCCGGGACAGTGTCAGGACCAAGACTAACCCCAGCCCGGCTGGAGGGGAGTGTTTGGCCACCGGAGCACTCCCGGACGCTGGCTCCTATGCAGGGCAGTGCACAGAGGGCCCACGTCCCCGAGGACGGTGATCCATCACTCAGAACACCACTGACTCTTCATAGGTCACACGCAACACACTCCCCTGGGGACTCCGTGGGGCGATCAGCACAGAGCAAGCCTGAGGCCAGAGGCATCTTCATCACTGCCACTGCCTCTGCGCTGGTTCAGGGCCTGCAACGTGGGTGCCCTTGGGGGGGATGAGATCCCTAAAGTAACCCTCCCTGATCACTCCAAGTGCAGACAAACCCTGAATCTCTGACCTGCTATGGAAGAAGTCGCAGAGCTAGAACACAGTGGGGGAAGGATTGGGCACGGGAGCCAGAGAGAGAGCCTTATAGCTCCTGACACTACCCCGTCTCAGTGGGTGACATCTGGGTGAGATACTGAGCCTCTGAGTCCCAAAAATCAGCACCACAACAGTACCTCCGTCTAGAGCTTTTATGAGGGAGAAATGATCCAGGCTGTAAAGATATGGGGTAGGACCCAACGTTCAGTAAACATTAAAGGAATACGAGATATCATGAGCCAGGACGCGTCCCACAGTTGCCCCACGATCAGGGGCCAAACACGCTGGCCACCAGCACACTATGAAGCCTGCCGGTGTTCAGACAGGACGCTGATCTTCTGAGGAGGGAAAGGGGGACACAGGATACACGATTACACGCGTGATCAACACTGAAGGTCACCTGTCGAGGCGAAGGCGTTGTAGTAAAGGGCCCCTTGCTTTCACTCTCAAAGAATCCCTAAGTCTGAATGGGTTACAGCAATTACATCCACTGCAACATCTCTGAGCTCTAGTAGCTAAGTGACCACAAATTTCAAAAAAAAAGTGTGTGATCAAACATAGGCTTGGGAGGTTTGCCTTACTTGTAACAGACAACATAAATTCATCTATCACTGGAGAAAAAGGACGGGCAGTTGCTTGTCAAACACATTGCCATTAATCATTTAAGCTCATGACTCATTGACGCCATTAACCATTAACTCATCAAGCTCACTAACCATTTCTGTCTATTTTTAAGAAAGTGAATGTTGAACTTCCCAGTGGAGAGCCCAAAGACAGGCTGAGTTCTGACCGCGGTGAACCGGCAGAGCTGAGATGTGTCCTTCTCAATGTCAGGACCAAGCAAGGGCCACAGAGCATGTGCCACCAGCAAACCTCCAGGCACCGCGAGCAACGGCCCGTCCACGCCCAACACCAGCAGAGCCACTGCCAGGGCCATGACACTGAGCAGAGTCACGGACACTCTGCACCCTTCGCCCCTGGGTCAAACAGCGCATCTCCTGCCCGCTCCCCACCAGATACAATGTGAACCTGAAATCCTACGTCCGTGAACTTGGGTGAAAAACCAACGTCTTAACCGACTCCCAAAGCATGTCAGAAACAAAGGATCCCCGATCCCTGTGTACTATCTGTGGTATCTTCCAAAACGTCCAGACACCCAACAAATCCCACCTTTCGTGATGAGGACATTCAGCGGGAGTAGTGACACGGCTCTGCAATAGTCTAGGCCTTGGTAAAAGGGGACAGAAGCTCTTCATTTAAAAAACTTAAATTCAGTACCTTACGGATAGCAGAGTTCACTTGTGACAGCAAACAGAACAACAAACGGAGAAACGGATCAGTGGAAAGGAACCGAAGGAAAAGTCATTATATAATGTCAGAATGCAAGTGCCGGAACCTGAAGCCAGCCTAAAAGAGAAGCAAAATTACGCAGAAATGCCGGAGCTCACACCGCTTTAAGTGGGTGTGCCTGCAGGTGGGACACGCCATTCCAGAAATGTCACAGTGACCTTGGCCGCACCCAGATGCCAACATCGTCCTTTGGAACCATCCAACACACGGGAAGCATTCAGCAACAACGCAGGAGGGAGGTCGTGGCCGGCGTCCAGAAGGCCCTCCCTCCGTGGCCCGTCCACCAGCGACCCTCAGGGGCTCCCACAGGGATGGCAAGTTGGCCCAGGTCAGGGAATCCCACCCAACTGGCCACCATCCCAGAAGTCACCCCGACTTAAGAAAAACGTACGCGTGGGTCCAGACGGGGATCTCAAGTCCACGGTTAAGCTGAAGCACGGATCCTCCAGTCCTCACCGTGGGGCCTCCAGGAGCGGGCCCTCGAGCAAGCTCAAAGACCGGTGACCCGAGGCCTCCCCGACTGGACATGCAGCAAGACGGGCTTCCGACTGCAAAGAGGTAGGAGACCCCAGACCCAAAGCCAAAGTCAGAGGAACAGCAAGGGGCAGGGGAAACGCATGCGCCCACAGACGCAGCGACTGCACGGAGAATGGGTGCGTGCGCACACACACGTTTTAGCTCCATCCCAACAACAGAAGCACAGCCCTACATAAACCAGAGAAGTTGCAGCCTGCCCGAGACATGGAAGAGCCCTGGATTAATGGAAACAGGCAAAGTTCCCAATGGGAAGAGGACACCTCACAGAGATCCGATGCCCTTCAAAGCAATCAATTGAGAAATGAAAGTTCGTTTTGTAAACGAGATGCGGTTATCAACCTAAACGCATTAAAACGAATGAGATCAGTCACGAGTCTGCGATTGGTGCACACTAAGGGAGAGCTGCCCTCCTCCCACAGTAAATTATAAAGCAAAAATCGTCAAAATAGTGTGGTACCAGCACAGAGCTACAAGCAAGAGCGTTCATCCGAAAGGGGCTGGCCAACAGGAATGTTTGGGTTTGCAGCACGTGCTCTAGGAAGACCGTGTCCGAATCATCAGGCTTCCACACCCTGGCACGCAGGATCCGCAGGGCTGACACTCCGGGGTCGACCAGCTTTCCCTGACTGTCCTGCTGATGCCACCAGGGATGAAGGGGACGGCCGTGATGCCCACAACTAGCAATGACCACCACCCTGATTGACAACCTGTCCCAGGTCACACGCCTCGCCAGGATGCTCCATCACCCGTCACACAAGAGGTTTTTGAGGATTAAACTGAAACAAGTAAATGCAGAGAGGACACATAACGAAATGTAAAAATGAGTGGTTCTTGCTTACGAACAAGGAAATGCCGTCAATCCTTCAAAGCAGAACTGTTTCTAAGGATGAAGAAACCAAGGCTGGGGTACAGTCAGTACCTCCCAAGGTCCCAGAGCTAAGAGATGAGAGAGCCAGGACTGAATCATCAGGTATTTGAATCTGCCCCACGTGTTTTATTATTTCATTGATGAGCAGAACTTGTAGGATAAGAAGAGAATAGAAAAATCATGCACTCATTTGCCACATTTCGTCTTCATTTTTGTTCTTTCCGATCACATTGTTCGGAGCATATTTTATCATTTTCTTTTAGAGGAGAAAAAAAAATGGATTTAAAAGAAGAGCCTGAAATTCAAAGCACAGAGAATAACGGGGGGAACCTCCCCTGCTTGTCAGGAATCTGCAGGTCAGAGACGGGGCGTAAAAGAGGGAATGCTCTTGACCTAATGAAAGCATCTACCAGAAACGTCCAACCACCAAAAGGCTGACATCACAAGGAGGAACCAGTAACCTTGCCCTTAAAATGAGGGCCAGCAAGCCCAGATGACAGCAGAAGCCACCCCGTGTGAGACACCCCTAGATGACACCACGAGGTACGAAACAGAAACCAAGCGTGAAAGTTGTCTAGAAAAAGCTAAGAAGCCAGCGCTGTTTCCAGAGGAAATTCAGGACCACCAGCTAAGGCCAAGCTCCTGTCAGCATCTGATAAATCAGATCCCAGAGCAACCCGCACACCCTCAGTCTTTCTGGGAAACAACACCCAGACAGTGACAAAAAAATAAAGCAGTTTTATTCTTAGAAGCAACAGAAATAATGTACTTAAGAAGTATATACGAGATCCTGAGAAAAACCCAGAAACTTCGGCGAAGAACCCACCAGAAATCCGAAAGAAGGCGCCTGGCGCAAATGCGGCCGTTTCTGGGAAGGGCAGCCCTCCCCTCGCTGCTCCTGGCTCAGGTAATGGGGGAGCGGGTGCACCCCGGCCGACACCTCAGGTCTGCCGGGACCAGGCTTGCCTGCGACAGGTGGACAGGCCGGGACAGACACGGAAGTCGACAGGACGGAACAGGATCTGGGTGAGCCGAGCCACCAAGGAAGAACGAAAAGAAAGATCTGGGGTTAGGGGCCAGCGGTGCTCAGGGAGACACAGACAGATCCTCACCCCCCACCATCCCCACAGGCGAATGACTCAATTATCATGAAACACGGTAAGAGAAGGCACGGAAGAAGACAAACGATATCTGGGCAAGGAACACCTTCCTAAGATTCTCGCCCGGAAGCCAGGAAGGAAAATCCACCTCCTTCCCAACCCCAGGCCTCTCTACAAAACCGAAGGACCAGCAAAAAGCCTGGGGAGAAAAAAATAACTGGAAGCAGTGAAAATGCTCCTGTCCCTGTCCCCGTCCCTGGCTTGGCATGACCCACCTCCACCAGCAGCGCAGCTGCTCCAGCTGCGGGAGCAGGAGAAATCCACCCACCACCTTCCTCCCCGATCCGCTGTCCCTCTCCTCCCTCACACCAGCCTCAACCCCCGCTGCACCGGCGTCCCCTCTCAAGCCGGCTTCAGATGCACGGGGACACCCAACAGCCACCAGGCCTGACCCGGGGGCCCTGCCTCCCCTCCGACCCACAGCTCCCTTCACCCACCAGCCTCCTTCAGGTGCTTAAGCACGGCCCTCCCCAGAGATGTCCTCCCCTTCCTTCCACCCAGACCCTGCTCAGCCCTGCTCCTCTTGCCCAGGGACCTGCCGGCCTGCAGATATCCCGCAGTGCTGTGGACGAAATGCTGATACCAATCCCGAAAGGAGCTTCTCACAGCACTGGCCAAAGGCGGAGATCGAGGAGGAAACAGAGCTGAGGAGGAGGGAGGAGGGGATACTTGCACAAAGGGGAAAGTGACAAACGTGCAGGTCCATGAATTCACCTGAGTTCGTGGCAGAAAAGGACCCAGGAGGACACAGACCATCCATGACCGGGAGGAAGGCCAATCAGACAGCTCGGGGGGCACAGCTGGGACCTTCACCCTATTCCACAGACTCTTGGTCTGAATGTTCCCAAGAGGGAACAGGAATCACATAATCTTAGAGCTGATCTTCCTAGTAAAAAGTGCTTTTGTCAAGTTTCAGACCAGCGCTCCGGCTGCTTCTCCCCCCCTACCAGCCCTCGCCCCCAAAACCCCACCTGAGTCCCTCGTGACTCTCAAGCATGGTCTCCTTCCCTCGCCCGTGGCTGGCTCTGCCCACTCCCCTTTCTAGGAATTCCAGAGAAATCACAGCTCTCCACGGAAAACAATGAGGCCATTAAGTCCTGCAGGGAAGTCACAAGAACGGGAGAACAGCCCAGAAGCTTCTAGAAATGCAAAGAACTCTGCCCCTGGATTTTGTTTTGTTCTCCTTCTCTCCTTTCTCTGCATCTTCTTTTGTCCCTCAGGAAGTCAGGGGAAAACAATGACAAGGACAACAAGATAAAGAGGAAAGTAAAGTGAAGACCACATTCTGGTGGAGAAACTTGGCTACAGGATTTTGAGCAATGATGAGTGAGGGAGGCACCACCCACCACAGGACAACGTCCGAGTGAGGGAGGCACCGCCGGCCCCACTGCCGGCCCCAGGGGAAGATTTCGTCCCTCATCACAGAGGAAACCGGTGGGAAACAGAGTCAGTCTCGAGTCGATGCCCATCCGCCCCGAGAACAGCCCTGTAACAGGGCACAGCCCAAAGTCCCACGCCCCCCCCTGCAGGACAGTAGTTACATGGGAAAGACAGTCACCTCTTCCTCTGAATCACTCCACACACCTGTAAGGAACGACTAAGGGCTCCGGGTGTGGGGGATAGAGTACTACAACACGTGTGAGGAGACGTGCTCCTTTGGTGCGGGGAACCAAGACTCTGGTACAGATAAGGGAGACACAGCGGCTCTTACCAGCAGAGACACTGGCCAAGCAGCCCGGCCTAGTGAACACTACCCAGTTAAGAATCTCATCACCTTTCAGTGCTTCTATCAAACCCAGCAGTACAGCTGTGCCACGAGTTTTGTTACCTCCTTGTACTTAGCCCTTCTCAAGCCCTGCTCAGCCCTTCCAGCAGGTACTCCCCCCCCCCCTCCCCCCCTCCCCTCCCCCCCCTCCCTCCCCCCCCCCTCCATTCCCCACCCCTCCTTTTCCCCTCCTCCCTCTCCCCTTCTCTTCTTCTCCTTCCCCCTTCCCCCGTCTACTCTCCCCTCCCCTCTTCCTCCCACCTTTTGCCCTCCCTCTCCCTTCCCTCCTTACCTCCCCCTCCACCCTCCTTGTAAACACAGTGAGGAGGTGCCCCCTGCAAACCATTTAGGGAACCCTCACAGGACAGGCAAAGGGAATCTACCAGCGCCAGGTCTTGGCCCATCCTCCAGAAAGGTGAGAAGCACACACACGAGCTCATGAAGCCCCCAGGCTGTGCTATTCCATGAGGGCAGGCCCGAGCAGACTAGGACAAGGGGGGACACACGGACTGTCCAGCCCTCCTCCCTAATGAGCACGGACAACGACAGAGCCATCTGGAAGAAGGTCCCTCACCTTGTTTCTTGGGGCCATCGAGGCAGGACACAGGCACGTGGCCAAGGCTCAGTCCATACGCCACAAGGAAAAGCAGCCTGTGGCCTGCGGGGCCAAGCACTGCTTTTATCCGCCCTGCAAAAACGGCAGGAGCATGTTGAAACACGTCCCAAGTGAACTTGGATGTTCACTAGAACGTGAACGTTCTACTAGACACTCAGGGTAGGCCCAGCTGGGGATGCCCAGCTGGGGACAATCCCGGAGGGAAAGAGTCCCTACAGCTGACTTCCCTAAGGAATCCCAGCTATTCACTCCTTGACCCAAGAGCAGGCCCTCCCTCTGTCTGGGCAAGTGGGCTCCCTGGACAGAGGCAAAGGGAAAGGGACAAAGCAGAGCCCCACCCACGTCAGAGGAGCAGAAACCTACCCCAGGGGCCACTGGGGCAGCTGCTGTCCCCAGCAAACCGTGCTGAACAGAGCCCGCCGCTGAGGGGGAAGAGTGCACCTCGAGACATCCAGAGTTCCTCAGGCAAATGGAGTCTCGGGGACAAGGCGGGGTCTTCCCCTGGAAGGCCAATCCAGACCTCAGCCCCCCCCCCCCCCGAACCCCACACTGCATGCGCCAGTATTCAATCTTCCTCTCCCTGGTGATCCGAGCTATTAAAGCAGTCACCACGGAGGAACTTCAAAAGGCGTCCTATAGGGGCTCCTGGATGGCTCAGTCAGTTAAGCATCTGACTCTTGGTTTTGGCTCAGGTCCTGATCTCAGGGTCGTGGAATCGAGCCCTGTGACAGGCTCCATGGTCAGTGGCGAGTCTGCTCCAGATCCTCTCTTTCTCCCCCTGCCCCTCCCCCTTCTTGTACTCTCTCTCTAAAATAAATCTTCAGGGGTGCCTGGATGGCTCAGTGGGTTAAAGCCTCTGCCTTCGGCTCAGGTCATGATCCCAGGGTCCTGGGATTGAGCCCCGCATAGGGCTCTCTGCTCAGCAGGGAGCCTGCTTCCTCCTCTCTCTCTGCCTGCCTCTCTGCCTATTTGTGATCTCTGTCTGTCAAATAAATAAATAAAATCTTTAAAATAAATCTTCAAAAAGGAAAAAAAAGGGGGGGTCTCCTCTAAAAATTACTGAAGTTAATCCAAATTGTTTGAGAATTCCAGTACCTTCCACGGCTGTGATGCATGCTAAATGCCAAGAGAGGTGGGAGCTACGGGACCCCACAGGAGGAAAGTGGCCGTCAAGACTCGCAGAGGAATCTACCCTTCATTTTGACCAATGTCACCTGCATCAGCCACTGAAACACTTTCCCTTTGCCAAGAGATCTCAGATTCCTCACATCCCTAGCCTCCCGTTCACACTTCCCAGGCTGACCAGTGCTCAACACCCCAGATAGGCTCTATGGCTTGTCATGTGTCACCTGCGTGGTGTAATCAACAAATATTTGGTCCTTGTCCCAGTTCCTGGTTCACGGCTCCTATAACTCCTGGAACCTCCAGAGTGATGAGTGTCTCGTAGGCCAATGAACCAGGTGGCTGGGACCCCTCGATACTTTGGGATGGGAGCCAGTGGTCACCAGAAAGACCAGGCACGTTAGGATGTGGAAATGTCCCCGCCTTCATGACCTCCAGGGAAGGGACGGGGGCTGGAGACTGAGGGGACCTCCAGAGAAGGGATGGGGGCGAGAGACTGAGCTAACTGCAAATGGCCAGCGAGCTGCTGAACCATGTCCACCTAATGAAACCCCCATGAAACCCCTAACGTAAAGGGTTCAGGGAGCTTCCAGGTGAGTGAGTGCTTTGGGGTGCTGGGAGCCCCCAGGGAGACATGGAAGCCCCACGTACCCCCTTCCCCTACACCTTGCTCTCTGCACTCCCCCCATCTGGCCATTCCTGAGTTGCAGCCTTTATAACAAACCTACAAATGTAAGTAAAGTGCCTTCCTGAATTTGGAGAGCCAGTCGAGCAAACTACCCAAGGGGGGGCACCCCCAGTTCATACTCATCTGGTCGGAAGTACCGGGGCCTGGGACTTCAGCGGGCATCTGAAGTGGGGGCCCCTTTCTGGTGCAGTCTCGAGCCCTAAAGCCCATCGGGGTTGGGGGGGTAGTGTAAGAACCACACAGAATTACAGGACCCCACCCCCCACCGCTGCCGTCTGGAGATATGGAGAGCATCGGAAGCGTGGTGAGTAAAGTGTATGCTGACACAGAAAGACAGGTTCCAGAGCCAAGACCACGTCACCCTCTACTCATAGTCTGTCTGTCTGTCTGTACACCGAGCTCCAGGCTGGCTTTCCCTGCCCCGACCCCGAGGACCTGATCCTGAGCACTGGCTGAGGCTGTGGGGCCCCAGGCCTTCTGTGGGCAGCTCGGCCAGGCCAGAGGAGGGACAGGGCCGGGTCACGGGGCCCCTCTCCCCTCTCAGCTTACCTTCTGTGCCTCAGGTACAAAGGGCCGGTCTCACTCCTGTCCCAAAGCACTCTGGGGGACATTCAGCCTGACGCCTGTCTCAGATGCCTCTGCAGACACTGGAGTTGCCAGTGGGGAAACAGGACAGTGACCGGGAACTCGGCCCTGCAATCTGGGTGGCCAGCAGGAGCAGGTGCACGGCACAGGCTCAGCAAACAGCAGTCACCGAACTGCCCCACGTCTCACAGCCCCGGAATCGGGCTAGGCAGAGCTTCTATCCACGTCCCACCCCCCAGCTGACCCCTCAGTGAATGCAGCTCAAGGGGACACCAGCATCTCCCACGGTATGTGTACTGCAGCCCCAGAAAGGACACAAATATGCCGGAAGACTGAAGACCTGGGTTCCCCCCTCATCTGGTGCTCAACAACCCTGGGCCCAGTGTCTTCAGGGCATCCCTGAACTACAGAGGACACAAGAGACACAAAGATGAGCCCACATGGCCCTCACCAAGGACGGGATGCTGCAGGGCCAGCTCAGGGCAGACCCCGGTATCCCAGCAGCCCGGCCGTGCCCCACACCCACACCTCCGCCCGCAGAAGCCTCTCCCGGGAGCCCCAGCCTTGACCGACTTCACGTGCCAAGGGCAACATCAAAATCACCTTCAGACTAACACAGGGTCTCTCCCCAACGCAAGTGCATGCTGGGGTGTCCCGGAGGCCACAGGACACGTGACGGGATGCAGAAGCAGGTTTGAGAACCCGTCCACCTTCTATTAAGCCGGATCTTACAGGGATTTACAAAATGGACTACGACCACACTCTCATCACATTCTTTTATTTGAAAACACAGCTCCACGTTTTTCTTAAGACAGAGTCCTTATGTTTACATATAACAGACTTACTCTTCTTTTTATGCAGGAATAAATATTTTGTAAATGTGTCTTTGTTTCTGCAACAGCAAAAATCAATAGGCATGGTCACAAAAACAGAAGCTCTGGACAGTTTCCACCTTTTTTTTTTTTTTTTTAAAGATTTTATTTATTTATTTGACAGACAGAGATCACAAGTAGGCAGAGAGGCAGGCAGAGAGGGGGGGGGATTAGCAGGCTCCCCGTGGAGCAGAGAGCCTGATGCGGGGCTCGATCCCAGGACCCTGAGATCAAGACCTGAGCTGAAGGCAGAGGCTTAACCCGCTGAGCCACCCAGGTGCCCCAGGGTTGCCACTTTTAAGGGTGTGAAGTGGTCCCGGGAGCAAACCTGTGAGGCCTGCAGTGTCCACAGACTGAGTAGCCCCAGGGCTTGGGGCAGGGTCCCCAGGACAGTGACCTCTCCCAGCACCCAGGACTTGGATCGCCCCCAGGACAGGCTGCGTCACCACCAGCCACGCTCACACAGAAAACCAAGGCCCTTAGAGACTCGGTGAATCAGGAGAGATTTCACAAACAAGGATACTAGGTTTCAGAACGGTTCACCTGAGATAGGACCATGAAAATAAATGGGGGGACTCCGTTCCAGGGCTGGGGCAGATCCGCAGGGGGAGCCCGAGGAGGGCCATCTCCTCTGAAGAGTAACTGCCCAGCTGTGCTCCCTGTCCTTCGGGATTCCTGCAAGATGCAGAGCTGGAAGCATTCAGAACATCCTTTCCTGCCCCCGGTACAAGCCACCAAATAGGGACAGTCAGCAAATGTCACACATCCAGTATTTCCAGTTTTCTAGCAGAGTTCTGCAGGATGGCAGCCTTCCCGGGGATCGTGCACTGCGGACACCAGAGTGTTACCCTCTGTCCTCCACCTCTCCTGGGAGAAACTTGGGTCTGAGCTTGATGGGGCACTCCGGGCACCCAGGGCACCTGCACACATCTCCACCCAGATGTGTTCTCTGTAATGCTGGTCCCAGCTGCTCCCCTTCTTAGGTTTAAACGGTCCGACATGGGAGACCAGAGCTTGCAGCTGGAGGGGACACACTGTGGGGGACAGGGAGGGACACAGTGTCTCCTGGGGCAGACAGCACCGCCCCACTCTTGCCCGCTGCAGGATTACCTCCCAGGACTGAGCTCAAGCTTAAGAGGAGAGAGGATCTATTTCTGACCTGAGGACTTGAGACCGGCTCGGCTAAATGGGGCAAGGATCTTCGGACCGCCTGTTATTTCTGTCCCTAAGGACGCACTCCTGTACAAGACCACCGCGCTCACCAGCACAGGCCCAAACGGACCCTGAGAGGCACCTAAGAAGTCAAATGAATTCAAGTGGCACGTGTGTGCCCAAATTTGGCACCAGAAGGAACGGAGGCTAAGTGAGACCTCCACGCAGACATACATCCATTCAGGTGACGACCTCCACCTTCTTAAGCGTCCAAGGACCTTGAACATCATGAGAAATAAAAAAGGAGTACAACTGTGCGAGGCCTGGTACCAGACCAGTTCCCTGCCTCCAGAAGGCCGCTCCAAACCCGAGGCCTTGGCGAGGAAGGGGCCAGCACAACCGAGAGCAAAGACAAGCAGATATGATGTGACAGCACAGGGCTAAAAAGTATCACCTGTGTTCCCAAACCCCCCACTGCTTCCAGATCATTCTGCATCCAAGACCCCGAGACTGACAAGAACCCAGGATCTTTCCTGCAAAACTCCCCCAGGGAAAGGAAATTAAATGTTTGCTGAAGACCTACTATGGGCCAGAACTGTGAAATGAATTTGCCTTTGATATGTAAAATGCGGAGAGTGGGAAGCCTGGGTGGCTCTGTTCCTTAAGGGTCTGCCTTTGGGGCGCCTCCTGTGGGGCTCCCTGCTCAGCAGGGAGCCTGCTTCTCCCTCTCCCTCTGCTCATGTGCTCACAGCAAAAAAAAAAAAAAAAAAAAAGACAAAAAGACCAAAATCATAAAAAATAAAATAAATAAAATGCTCATAAGAGCACAGAAGCAACATACATGAATGAAGTCCTTCCTCTTATCAGCACACCCCCATTCATTCAAGCAGGTGGGCCTTTGTGGGAACACACTACCCCTCCCTGCTCCATTCTCAGGGAATAAAAGAACCTGGGACACGGGATCCAACGCTCTGCGAGGACAAGCCTAACCCTTCCACCCGCTCATGCCCCCCTGACCCTGAACGAAAGGGCTCCCTCCTCCCCACCCATTCTCCCAGCTTGCAAGTGTTGTCCTGAGAGTCAAAGACAGTCAAAGACAGGGTCAGAGGCCAAGTCCCGTAAGCTCGGTGCCAGGCCAAGGAAGGAATCCACACCCTCACCCTCTCAAACAGCAGCAGGATGCCTTATGCAAAGCAGTTTTTGGAGTCAGGGAGGGAATGCAGACACCCCTCCACTACCCAGCACAGCAACCCCAAGACATACTATCAAGGCAACCGTAACGACCAATGCATGTTTCAGTGTTTCGTAAAGGTTCTTCTAAATAAAACTTACTCCACAAATGTTCACACCGAAGCAGCCTTCCTTAAAGCATTAGTTATAAGAGAGGATTCTAGAGACACAAAGGACAGCAAGCTGTAAGATGTACCCTCCCTGCCCAAGCACACGAATATTGGCAAAATGGCCACTATCAGTAATTAAATGCAAATAAACTAAACCCTCAAGAGGCAGAGACTGGCAGGATGGAAAAAAATAAAGACACAAAATCCAACAATACGCAGTTTCCAGGAGACTCCCTTTAGAACAAAAGACACAATCAAGGTTCCAAGTGAAGAGACGGGAAAAGATTACTTCATGTTAACAGTGACAAAAAGAGAGCTGGGAGAGCTATACCTCCATCGGCCAAAATGCACTTTAAGTGAAAATTCCTAGAAAGACGAAGAAGGACATTCTATACTGAGAATAGGGTCAATTCATCAAAGAGATTCAACAACTGGGGGTCCTGGGTGGCTCAGTCAGTTAAGTGTCTGCCTTCAACTCAGGTCAGGAGCTCAGGGTCCTGGGATCCAGGCCTATGTTGGGCTCCCTGCTGGGTATGGAGCCTGCCTCTCCCTCTCCTGCTCCCCCTGCTTGTGCGCTCTCCTGCTCTCTGTCAAATGAGTCAATAAAATCTAAAAAAAAAAAAAAAAAAGATTTAACAATTAAAAACATATATACACCAGAATTCAGAGCCCCCTAATTTATGGGGTAGCCAGCATCAGAACTGAAGGGAGACAGACAGTTCTTCTACAATAACGGTCGGCGACTTTTGGTCATGGACGGAACAGCCAGGCAGAAGCTCAAGAAGGAAAGAGAGGACACCGCGCGGTCACCCCACCCGACGTCACAGACGCTGCCCACGCTCCACCCGACCACAGCAGGACGCACACTGCTCTCAACGGCACGCACAACGGCCCCGACTGTAGACCTCACCTGTTGGGCCACGAAAGGGGTCCGACCAAATGTAAACGGGCTGAAGTCATAGAAGTTTCTTTTCTCCTCACAACAGAATGAAACAAGAGAGCCACAGCAGTCAAAAAATTCAAAAACACGTGGAAATTAGCACATCCTCTAACAACCAGTGGATCAAAGATGAAGTCATGACAGAAGTTCTAAAACATCGTGAGGCAAAGGCAAACAACACCACAAGATACCAAAACTCCCAAGATGCTCAAAAGCACTAAGGCGGCGCTTAGAAGCGCTAAGAAGGCACGTAGCTGCTCATGGTTCCATTACAGAGGAAAGATCTCAAATCCCGCACCCAAGTTCACGCTTATAAAACTAGAACGGGGCGCCTGGGTGGCTCAGTCAGTTGAGCATCTGACTCTTGATCTCAGCTCAGGTGTTGATCTCAGGGTCGCGAGTTCAAGCCCCTCACTGGGCTCCATAGTGGGCACATGGCCTACTTAACAACAACAGAAACAAAGCTGGAACAAACTGAACGGAACGCTGACGGAGGAAAGAAAAGCGTAAAGATTGGAGCAACGATGAATACAACAGAGAACAGAAAAGCCACAGAGAAAAATCAGTAAAAGCAAAAGCTGTTTCTCTGAAAAGCTCAACTGAATGGACGGACCACTAGCAAGACTGACTAAGGAAAAAAGAGAGCGCACTCAAGATTATTATAATCGGAAACGAAGGCGGGCACACTACGGTTTTATAGAAATAAAAAGGACGAGAGAGAACTATCAACAACTCTGTGCCAATGGATGGGTAGGACAGGTGCAACGGACAGATTCCTAGAAAACCACCATCTACCCCAAACAGCGTCATGAAAAACTAGAAAGTCTAAACAGATCTGGAACAAGCAAGGAGATTAAATCAGGAACCAAAGAAAAGCCCTGGATCGGACAGCTTCACGGAGACCAGCGTGGCTGATGCAAAGTCCTCAACATGATGCAACGGTAGTAAACCAACCTCAGTGGTAGATGAAAGAATGACACACCTGACCAGTGGGATTTATGCAAGGAATGAGAGAAAGTTCAACCTACAAAAACCAGTCGAGAGAACACACCATGTTCACAGAATAAAGGGAAAAAACCGACACGACCGTCTCACTTGATGAAGGAAAAGCACTTGACAAAATTCACCAGCTTGTCATGATACAAGCACTCGACGAACTAGGAATAGAAGATGTCTTGGTCCGTTCAGGCTACTAGGATGAACTGCCACACATTGGACAGTTTACAATAAACAGAAATAAACAGCTCACTGTTCCAAAAGCTGGAAATTCAGCTTTCGAGGGAGGGCTCTGTTCCAGGTCACAGACTTTTCCTGTACCTTCACAGGCCAGGAGTTAGAGAGCTCTGTGGGATCTCCTTTACAAAAGCACTAATCCTGTTCCTGAGGGCTCCACTCTCATGCCCTAATCACCTCCCAAAGGCCCCCACCTACTAGGATTTCAACATATAAATTTGGGGAGGACACCAAACATCCAGACCAGAGCAGAAGAGAACTCTAACCACAATAAAGTTTTTCACATATGAAAAAACCCCCAATTACCAGCATCCTCAAAGGCATAAGAGTGGAAGCTTTCCCTCTAAGATCAAGTCAAGGAAGGGGCGCCTGGGTGGCCCAGTCAGTTAGGCATCTGCCTTGCACTCAGGTCATCATCTCAGGGTCCTGGGATCCACCCCCTGGTTGGGGACCTTGCTCAGGAGGGAGCCTGCTTCTCCCTCTCCCATCTGCCCCTCCCTACTTGCTCTCTCTCTCTCTCTAATAAATAAAATCTTTAAAAAAAAAAAAAAAAGAGGGCTGCTTTTGTCATTTCTACTCAACATAGTACTGAAAGCTCTAGCCAGAGCAATTAGGCAAGAAAAATAAATACATGGTATCCAAATTGAAAAGAAAAAACTAAAGTTATCTCTATTCCCAGATGATGTGACTTTACATGCAAAAAAACTCTAAAGACTGCACATACATAAAACTACTAGATTGAAATAACAAATTCATCAAGGTTATAGGATATTAAACAGTTATTTTTCTATGTAAAATGAACCATCTGAAAATGAAATTTAAGAAAATAATTCCATTTACAGTAGCATCAAGAACAATAATTAGGAATAAATTTAACCAAAGGTGAAAACCTTATAATACTCAAGTCTATAAAATGTTGCTGTAAGAATACAAAGAAGACCCAGGGGCTCCTGGGTGGCTCAGTCATTTAAGCACCTGCCTTCTGCTCAGGTCATGATCCCAGGTCCTGGGATTGAGCCCCACATCGGGCTCCTTGCTCAGTGAGGAGTCTCCTCCTCCCTCTCTCTGCCCCCGCCCCCCGCATTCATGCTCTTTCTCACTCTCTTTCAAATAATAAAAATCTTAAAAAAAAACAAAAACAAACAACAACAAAAAAAAAAACAAAGAAGACCTAAATATGATAATATATCTCATGTTCATGGACTGGAAGACTTGACAGTACTAAGTCAAAACAGCCCACAGACACAACGCTGTCCCCATCAAAGCCCCACCAACACTTTTGCAGAAATATGAAGAATCGGAAAACACCAAGTATCCACGAGGACACGGAGAAACTGGAACGCTGGTCCACTGCTGATGTGGACACGAAGTGATGCCGCCGCTACGGAACACTGCACGGCAATTCCTCAGAAACACTACAAACAGGATCATCATACCATCCTACAATTCTACATCTAGGCATGCACCAAAAAAAAAAAAAAAAAAAAAAAATTGAAAGCAGGGGCTCCAACAGGTACTTTTTACTGCTGCTTGTAAAGCACGATTCGCCATAATCAAAAGGTCAAGAAGAGCCCGAATGTCCCCCCGCGGCTGAACGGACAAACAGGAGATGGCGGCTACCCTAGGAGAGGAGATTGTTCAGCCGAGAAAAGGAACGAACTGCCAACAGCTGCCACCCCATGGCCAGTCCCGATGAGAGCGGCCAGGCCGAAAACCACAGGCCAGAGGAACCCACTCCTAGAAACGCCCCAACAGTGAGACCTAGAGAGACCGGAAAGAGGCCAGTGGTCGCCAAGGGGTGGTGGGGGCAACGGAATGAGAGTAATAACCAGGGAGCGGAGGCTTCCCGGTGAGGTCTCGAGTCGGGTCTAGAATTGACTGGTGGCTCGGGGCACCTGGGGGGCTCGGTGGGCTGAGCGATCGACTGTTGATTTCGGCTCGGGTCAGGATCTCAGGGTCACAGGATCGAGCCCCGCAACGGGCTCCGCACTCCGTGCAGAGCCTGCTTGGGGTTCTCTCTTGCGCGCTCCCTGCTCACACTCTAAATAAAAAAAATAAAATAAAATAAAACCTTAATAAAATAAAATAAAATCTTAAAAAAATAATAAAATGAAATGAAATAAAATGGGTGCTGGTTGGACATACCTGTGAGTTTGTAACTGGGTCCAATATATAGTACATGTGTCTACACACACATACACACACACACACTAACTGCCCAAATCTGTGAATATACTCATTGTGACTGACTCGTACACTTCAAATTTAATTGGGTGAACTGTGTGGTACGTGAATGACATCTCTATTGCCCTGGGACGCCATCAGCCCAAAAGGGTCCCGTGCCCCTACATTTGGAACCAGCATAATCTATCCTCCCCTTGAAGAGATACACTAAATTTTCTGTAAGTTCTACCACAGGAAAATAGCTTTACGCACCCTGACATCTCCAAGCACATCTGGCCGAGGAATTATTAGCTCTGCAGCATCTCCCAGCCCTCGGGAAAGCACTAAGCTGCCCTACATCACCACAAGCACCGGGAGTCGCTTGATAAAGGCTGACAAAGGAACCACGGCCAAAGCCCGGTGGGGCCGTCAATGCCTGTCCTAAGCAATGAGCAGAGGCAAGAAGACAAACGTTCCACGGGGTCCACGGTCCCAGGAAAGCTTCTGGTGGTGGAACTTCTCAAAAGGTGGAACGAAGAAGAGCAGGTGCCCGGAGTGCCGCCCGCCACACAGGACAGACTCCCAGGGGAGAAAGGGAAGTGGCTCTCAGGACGCCACCCCAACCAGGACTGACAAGCCCCACCACGTCCCCCCCACAAGGCAGAGCGCAGATTGGCAGGGGGCTGGGGGGCGGGGGTCTCTCCCCAGGGCTTGGGGCCCCGGGGTTACAAGCTCAGTGGGACGCTAATCCCGCACTCGGCGACGAAGACAGGAAGGCTTCCAGAGCCTGCAAGACGCCGAAGGCTTCAAACTCTGAAGTTTTCTTCATCAGAGCAAGAGAGACACCACCGAATACAACCCACGGACTCCAAGTGAATGTCAAAGGGGGACTCAGGGCAAGTATCTAAAAGTCCGGACGCACTTATGAGCGCCATTTACAATCACGGAGGGCTAAAGGCTGAAACCTGTCTGGCAGAGTTCCTAGATTCAGTAACAGCGTGAGGAGTAAGAGCTCCTGCGGGGTCGAGCAGCCTTCTCGGAGATGTGCAGAGAAGAAACCACAGACAGAACGGAACACGCGCGTGAAGACCTCAGCACACGACGCGTGGCGGCAGCCGGAGCACACACGGGCTGGGGAGACGGGCGGACGCGCGGGACCTCGGCTGCACGCTGGACTTACTGAGCTGGCAGCGGCCCGGTCATGGGATCCCGGGGCTGCTCACGTGCCCACTCCAGCTTAAGGACCGTTTTCAGCCCCTGTTAATCCCAAGCCTGTGTCCATACGGACCACTGCCAGCTCCCTCCCGGAAAACAAGTGAGAACCCCACTGGGTTGGCTCCTTCAGTGCTGAGCCGGCCCTCAGCCACGCCACCCCTCTGCTCACTGTCCCTTCCTCCACGGACGTCACGGTGCTCAGCGGGAGTGTGGCGGCAGCAGGCAGAGGGGACACGCTGGTTCCTCCAACACCTGCCCAGTGAGCGACTCCCAGGGTCCGCGTACAAACCCACCCACGCACTCCTGAAGCCCGTGTCCCAGTTGAGCGCCGAGAGGTGCTGAGAGCGTCCGGTCCTCAGCAGCGAAGGCAAATAGCCAGAGCGAGGCACCAGCACCATCCTGCAAAGAAGTCAACCGCGATGAGGACGAAGGGGACCAGTGGGGACCTCGAGGTCCCATCCACGCACACGGGGCTGCCTTCCCTCCCGGACGTCAGGCTAGAGCCGGGAGCACCTGGAGCCCAGCATCCCACAGACCCGGAACGTTCTGCAGAGCCCTGGACTCCCTGCCCAAGGAGACGGAGGACAAAAGGCAAGGGAGAAGCAAACGGGTTCAGTGCACACCTGCTGTCCCCATAACTGGAGTGCCTGCTCCCCGTGTCCCTCTAATCCAGCCCCTACCAGCCTGCGGAGGAACAAAGCCCACGCCATCCAGGAGGAGGGAAGGGGAAGAGTTCTCCCGAATCTGAGTAAAGCTTCGTGGAAAGGGTTCAGGTACTTGGAAGGTTCTGGATGGGCTAGGGCTCTGTGAGTCATTTCCACCCCGTGAATTCGATGAACAGGAGTAAATACGGTGCATCAAGTTGATTTTGGATGTAACGTGTGGCCATGTCAACTGCCAGGCGTGCTTCCATGGCCCGTGTGGGTGGGGCTGGGTGAGCCCTGGAACGGAGCCGTTCTTTTTTAAGTCTGATGTAAAACACAGAAACAAAAAGAGCCTCACCACGGCCTCCTGTCCCGTGTTCTCCCAGAGCCCCCCAGGGTCCACAGGGCTCAGACTGCCCTACCACGACCCCTCACTCTGCTGTTGACCTTCTGATTAGGCAGTAATGCTGGTAGGTGGGAGCTGCCAAGTTTCTGACCCAACTGGTGGTTCCAAGCCCGGAACACAGAGCTCCTGCACTGGGGTGACTTCTGAACCCAGCATCCCTGCCGGAGCTGTGGGCTGCTTTACAGAGACGTGGGATTCCAGATCCCAGCCCTGTAGGTTGGTCTCATGGATCGGGGCAAAGCCTGGAGAGATTCAGAGGTCACCGCTTGAAAAACCCTGCTCTCTCCTAGCCACCCCTCCACCCAGACATTATCAGGGCGTCACCTCCCGACTGAAAGGAAGGTACGCCCGTTCTGGTCTGTCTGGACTTTCCTAAGACGCTCCTACTGCGTCACGAGGCCACACCCCACGAGGCTGCCCGGCTCTTGTGGGACCACGAGTGCGCCTCCTGGCAATCCATCAGTGGATTTAGACTGCAGCAAAAGGTCAAAAGAGCCCGTGTTCTCTGAAAAGCTCAGAAACCCAGGTCTGGGTGGCGCTTACGCAATGGCTCCAGGAGTGACTGACAGTCAAGAAAATGCTTCAACCTGACTCACACTTTCCTGCCACCCTTCTGGAATCCCACTAACCTCCCGCCAAAGCGAGAGTGAAATCACCGCGCATCCTGTGGACTGTGTCCCATGGCAGTCACCACACACCCCCTCCATCCTACAAGGCGGTGAGTCCTGTCCCTGTTTCAGGGGCACGGGGCACAGCAGCGAGCCCTCCGGAGTCTGATGCGCACGAACACCTCCCACAACCGGACTTCCCCGTGTGGTTGCCTGGCACCCCAAGTCCAGAGTAAGTCTTCTCCTGCGGGTCTTTACCAATTTTACGCTCTCGAGTGCCAGAGGAGAGGAAAACCAACAAGTCCTCCCATACCCACCCCCTGACCCCAATCAACATACAGAGCTGGTGGGTCCCAGGCTAAAGGGTGGGCGTATGACACCAGCTCCCCATGCACACAGGGACAGTCTGGCAAATGGCACAAGAGCTGAGACATGCACGAGACTAAAGGCACTGCCTGGTCCCACAGTGACTTCGAAACAGACCCTGAGGCTCAGCATTCTGGGGCCACCGCCCGTCCAATCCAGACTGTCCCTTGCCCCCTTTCACACTTACAGAGAACCGGGAGGGAAGGCGCCCACTGCTTCTTCCTCGCCTGCAGGGGTGGGTAGGAGACGGCAGCTGCGCAGACGGCAGCCTCCCCAGACAACAGCTGCCATGTGTGGGCACCTCCAACAAAACCTCTGTCAACAGCCTGGGCAGGGAGGGACTCCCACCGGCAGGTGATCAAAGGGTCAATCACCGTGTGGAACAGATCTGATTGTCCTAAGAACGAGGGCACGGTGGTGCCACCTGTGTTTGGAGCGATCTGCTAAGCAAATTGAAGCGTGAGAAACTTCCCCAACATCTCACTCCTCACCCTACGCACTGGACAGGTTCGCTCCACGGAGGAGGCGGACTTGGAGGGGAAAGTGCAGCGTCACAAGCTGTGTCCGTCCTGGGCTTTTCTACGCGACTATGTATGTCAACGAGGCATGAAAGACGTGCAGGCAGGCCTGGGTATTCGTCCTTAGCAGAGAAAAAGGTCCAGTTTCCTCCTAGAAACCCTTATCTGTTCATTTCTGCAGCCGGCTCCCACACCCACTGCCTACCACTGGGCTCAGAGATAGTGGACGGGTTTATCTGGGTACAGTTATGACTTGTTACATATTAAACAAAGTTAGAAACGGTTATATAACACCTTGTCTGACAGCTGACAGCTGACACCCAGAAGCTCCAGGATCCTGGACCCGGGGCAGCAGGAGACAGGGCAGGGGCAGTGCTTCTGAGAACACACAGCGCCTCCAAGCCCCTGGGCCACCAAAGCACACGGCGAGAACAGCAAGCAGCTGACCACTGCTGCCTTTACCGGTCACCCAGGGCTGGCCCTGCGTGGCCAGCATGCAGATGAGGACCACGGGTCACACTACAGGGCTGGTCCCAGTGCATCCACATACACTGTGTGGCCCTGGGTGTGCCAGACCCACCACAGGGGGTAGCTGCATGCGGCATGGGAGACCCAGCCGGGGCACGGGCCACTCGGCGCACAGCGTGGGGGAGCCAGCTGGGGCGTAGGCCACTCAGTGCACAGCATGGGACACCAGGCTAGGGCACAGAATGCATAGTGCACACACAGCTTGGGAAACAGGGCTCAGGGCAGAACGCACAGCGCACAGAGTGGGAGACCAGCTGGGACACAGGCCACATAGCTACGTCCCCACTGGGGAACTTCTGTGCAGGACATCAGATCCTGTGTCCTGAGCACCCCCAGACACAGCCTGAGGAGCTCTACCACCAAGAAGTAGGGAAGCCATCCTGGCAAGGGTGGGATGCTACCCTGCCTCCAAAATACAATGAGACCCACCCCTACCAGTTCTCTGTGCACGGAGGACCCTACAGGACAGGTCTGGCCCCACACTGCTCTGCTTACAGGGGATGGCATTCTGAGGAAGGGGGGAGAAGCGTGGCCTGGGCCAGGTACCTGGAACTCCTAGGCCCAAAGCCCATGTGACCAGGTCACGCCCTAAGGCTGCAGGGCGAACTTGCATTGCCCAAGCCCTGGTTCTCACAGCAATCCAAAGGAAACCCCCTGTTCCCTCCACTGCCCTGAGGCCTCCCCCACGGGCCGCCTCCACTGTGATGGGCAAGGACACACCCTGCTCACAGAAACACAACATTCTCCTTCTCTTCTTATGAGACGATGCAGAGCACTGGGCCGGGGACTCCCAGGCCCACCGCCAGTCAGACACGCAACAGCACACCCACTCTTTCCGCCTGCCCAGGAGCCTGGGTGAGCACCAGGGGCGGCCAGTTCCGGTTTTCCAGGATCACTCCCAGCCCTCCCCAGAGTGTGTGAGCACGAACAGCAGGAAGGGAGAAGCTACCTCTTGAAGCCAGAGGCTCAAGGCTAACAGACGGTACACGGAGCGTGGGCTGTGCGCTGGGCATGGAACAGGGATGCGCATGTGCACAGACAGCCCTGAACCAGCCTCCCAGCGGGCCACGCAGCCAGGGAGCACACTAGCCCCTGGGACACAGCAGGAAGAGCTGCAAGCTGCACAGGGCAGTGAGAACCACCTGGAAGCGGACTCTGACGGACGCTCCGCCGCACGCAAACTTGGGAAAGGGAGCAGAGAGCTGGGGAGCCCAAGGGGCGCTGTGCTCAGACGGGCGAAGCATGGAGTGCAGCTCCCGAGAAGGAGGCAGGGCCAGCCACAGGCCCTCTAACTCCCCGAGGGCTCGGGGAAGACACCGCAGATGTTCACTCAACCGGGAAGCCCTCCGAGGCGACCAGGGCCAGGTGCTCTCAGGATTCTGAAGTCGACCCCGTGACGCCAGCCCAAAGCAGAGTGTTCAACCCAAAAGGAGCAGCAGCGAGTCTCTCTCAAGGTTCTGGTAGATCCGGAATGGCCTGGCCTGCATGCCAGGAGGCAAAGCACACTCCACAGGAGAGTTAACCATACACGGCACCCCTCCAGTGGAGATGCTGCCGGGTAAACTGAGGCATAAAGTCCAGCCCTGACATTCTACAAGTCAAGACCCCAACAGATGAACTTGCTCCAGGTCACAGAGCAAGTCACTGGCACAGGTGAGCCCCACTTTCCTCCCAGACATGAGGCTCCCCCGCTGCTCTCCGTGGTGACTCCCCACCCCACCTCTGCAGTCAACCACCGGAAGGAGGAGCAGGGGTCCCATCTACCCCCTGGCCTCTGCTCTCAACCCTGGCGGTGACTCCTCTGCCTGACCGCATGGGCCCTGCAGCCTGCTGAGGAAGAGGAGTGATTGACATGACAGGAGGGCCCTCCTCTGCCACACCCCCCGTAAAAAATACCAGTGCTCCCAGCTAGAAGCAGGCACCAGAGGGCAAGAGGTAAAACCACGCCGTGACAGATCCAGAAGACCCGGGCCTGCGCCAAATGACCCACTGACCACACACTCGGCTGTGCTGGGACCGCAGGGAGGGGATCTTCTAAAAGGCATAAAAGCCAGAAAGCCAGTGGACCAGAGGAAGCTGATCAAGGATCCAAAAGAGGCAGAGGCCCGGCCAGAAAGCGGAGACACAGCCAGGCCAGGCCCGCAGGCGTCGGACAGGAGAACCGCAGGCGTCGGACAGGAGAACCGCAGGGAGGCGGGGTCTGAACAAGGGCATGGACTCCAGCCTAAGGACCAGCTACACCCCCCGTCCTCCCCCAAAGCCATCAGCCGGCACCTCCGGAACACGGAGCTGCTTTCCAGAAGCACTGCAGGGTCTCTGGGCCTCCGCGACCACGCTGGGCGCCAGCGGGCCAGGGGCAGATGACGCAGGGCGGCCGAGGCGCCCAGGCCTGCCCCAGCCCGCCCCGTCAGCGGGAAAGAGGCTTCCGCACGCAGTCCAGCCGGGAGAGGAGAAAGTTCCAGCCGTGGGCGAGGGGGCAGCCAGACAGCACTCCCCAGCTCCCGCCGTCAGCTCCTCAGGGACACCTCTGAAAGCAAGCGGGCAGAGAAGGGCCCAGACGTCTGAGCAAAGCTTTGAACCTGAATGATGGGGGCTGCGTGGAGTGGGTTGGACACCACCCTGCCGGCCTCGGCTGTCTCGGCCTCCCCTCTGGCCACCTGGGGCGACCACTTGGACAACCGCCAGGGCACAGTCCAGACAGGCCTCGTGGATGAGGAAGGCCTGCCCACACGGCCCGCACCAGCACCCACAGGCCCGTACCCCTGGCCCACAGGCAGAGGTGGCCACGGAATGGCAGATGAATCCGTCTTCAGCCGGCCCCAGCCCCAGGACTGCGTGGGGACAGGGACGATGTGGAGTCACCCATCACACAGCCCTGTTCCTGCCTCCCTCCTACCTCCACCCCTGCTTCCCCAGGCTTGGACATCCAAGTAAAACACACCCGGAAGCTCTCACCTGCCACAGGTTCTCCTTTCTGTTAAGTCAGGCACAAGTGTGTAGAAAATTTTTAAACAATAATGTATTGTTTGAAGAAAAAAACTATCCAGGAAAAAGAAAAAAAAAAAAAAAACAGAAATGAATATACCCCTTCCCCCCAAAAATATTTAACAAACACTATATCTAGTGTTAAACACTAGTGTTAAATAGTGTTAAACACTATTTAACAAATACTGTATCTACGATACAACGATGTTATGGGATTAAAATTAAAATAATCACTTTTGGTGATGATGGACGTGTCGCTGTAGGTTCACTGACAAATGCCCCCTCTGCTGGGGATGCTGGGGGTCTGGGAAGCACATGGGAAATCTGTTTTCTGCTCGATTTCACAGTCAATCTAAAAACGGATCTAATAAACAAAGTCCGCTGAAAGAAAAGAATCAGAGAAGAGGTCCTTGGGGATTAAAAATTAAAACAGAAATTTAAAATCCAGTAGAAAAGATTAAACATCAGCCTGACATACCGCCCAACCTCGAACAACACAACAGATAGAAAACAGGAGATAGAAGTAATTGGAGAACCAGTCCCAGAACCTAACAAACAAAAGCCACTCTAGAAAGAAAGGGGAAGGCGGAAGAAAGGAAATTAAAGAATTAATTTAAAAATATATCCCACGCCTGAAGGACCTGGGTTTCCAGCTTGAAGGGACCCTCGCTGTACCTCACACAATAGATGGGAGAGCCCCCACAAGGCACTTCTTTAAGGGACTTCCAAACAAAGATACAAAGAGAAAATCCCAGAAGCTTCTAGACATGAAAAGAAAGAAAATGGGGAAAAAAAAGAAGAAAAAACAAAATACTCAGACGGTTTCATACCCAGAACCAAGAATCAGATTAGGTTCACTCTCAACCCCATTCTGCCTAAAGACAGTGACGTCCTTTGAATTTTTGAGGGAAAACAACCTCTAGTCCAGGAGTCTACACTTGGACACACATATCCGTGAGAGGATAATAAGGATGTTTTCACACACACAGCGTCCCAAGAACTGGCAGACCCATTTTTTTTGGAGGCCAGCATGGATCGTTCCCCATCCCACTGTGGGAAGCCATGAGGAAAGAGATCCAGGACCCTAGAGGAAGGCAAAGTGCGTCCCCAGGCTGATGGGGAAGGAAGAGCCCGGGGGGGGGGGGGGCAGCAGGGAGTGCTAAGCACATGAACCACCAAGGAAATGCAAAAGCGCTCCCAGAGACGGACAATGTCGGGCCAGACGGGGAAGGTCAGCGTGGGGTGCCTCACCGCTCACTCCCAGAACATCAGCAGTGTGTCACGGCCCGGCCCACCTTGCCAGAAGGCTCGGCGGGGAGACCACTGAGGTACCCGGCCGGGACAGACAGGGCCGGGACTCCGCACCTTCCAAGAAGAGAACTCAAAGCATCACATGAGAAATGAGAGACAACTGCTTGGAAATATAGATAAACATGAACACCAAACACTAAGCCTGGTCACTTCTGGGACCCAACTATTTATACACGTAGATCTGATTACAAGATCAAACTAAAGGTCACAAAGGTCTGCCCTGGGTGCCGCGGGATTAGGGAGCCGGGGGGCGCTGCAAATGGACGGACCTCGCAGGAGGGCAGGCGGGAGAGCAGGGGACGGGGCCTCCTACGAGGCCCCCTGGGGAGGCTGCCTGGGCCCACCGCAGCCCTGCAGCCTGCAGGGTGGGGAGAAGGGCCAGGCCTGCGGTGTAGACACAGTTCAAGAGTGGGGCACGGATCCCCATCCTGCCTTACCCTTCCTCCAAAGCTCTCACACACCACAGGGGAGACGTAGGCCGCAGTCTCATCTTCCTATTTCTCTAGAAACGTCCTAGCCTGGTTTCCATGAGATCCACAGAATTCTGGGGAAAAGAGGACAGACAGCATCCTAGGAAGACCAGCCTGAAGGCTCCTGGGGAACACACCATGGTCTTCTCTGAGCCACAGGGAGCGCTGCTCAGACCCTCCACATCCCTCAGCTCAGCCTCCCACCTGGTGACAAGATTTCCAAGTAGGAGCCCAGATTCAGAGCAAGCTGTCGTCCCCACACCAAAGAAGCCCTCCTGTCTGCGTGAGGCCAACATACAAACTTCTGAACTTAGAAGTCCCTCGGTTCATAGTCGTTTTCCGGTCACTCTGAGCTTTCTGATGCAGGGGCTCCTAAAATGACCACTACTAGAACGGGACCTGAGAGAAGTTTGTAGGTCAGGCGGAGTTCTCAACTTGCAAAGGTGGGAAGAAGACACTCCCAGGGATGACAGGTAAGAAAATAACTAAGCAAACCAAAGGCCCAGCTATCCCATCAGAGAAGGGAGTGCCCGCACGGTCTCTGCACCGAGAAGCATCTCAAGGGAGATCCAGGCAACTTGTGGTCGGCAGCCCAGGAGGTCCTCACGGGTGGCTCCCATGGGACAGGACAAGAGAAAAGGGATGTCCACAGGGGGTCTCCAGGCATCCCTCACCATTCTGTATTTTCAGAGGCCCCGGGATGGTGCACCTGTTAGCTCCAGACAGGGATAGATGAAGCACGGTCACCTTGCAGTTCTATTTGTGGTGACAGCTCCCAGCCCTGCTTCCAAAGGACAATAACAATGCAACGCCAAGGGCCAGCATGCGTCAAGCTCTTTGCACGCCAAGTGCTTTCGGAGCCCACGTTACTAGGCAAGACGGCAGCGACGGGTGCCTGGGCCCGTCGACCCGGCTTGAAAACCTAGCCAGGACTCAGGGAGATGCAGGGCGGCCCGCCGGCACAGCCCTTGACGGTGTGCACAGTCGTTTCCCAGGATCACGGTCAGCCTGGCAGGACCCGGGTCCATGTTCACTTCCATCCCAGCCGGGCCAAGAGACTCCGTAGACGCCAGACACCAACCCACCTCAGGGTCCTAAAACTAGATGCCACCTGGCCTCGCACTGCCTGAGCCCAGGGGTCTCCCTCATTCGAAGCTGCAGCCCGCCCGAGCCTGCGCGTCTCCCGGGCGTCCACCGCTCTCGCTCCTGGTCGGGGGCAACCGGCTGCCAATGCC